>NC_091295.1:7194853-7452353 GCF_038502225.1 Cherax quadricarinatus
GTCCCTGAAACCATGCTGGCTGCTGTTGATGAGATCATTCCTTTCTAGGTGTTCCACCACTCTTCTCCTGATAATCTTCTCCATGATTTTGCATACTATACATGTCAGTGACACTGGTCTGTAGTTTAATGCTTCATGTCTGTCTCCTTTTTTAAAGATTGGGACTACATTTGCTGTCTTCCATGCCTCAGGCAATCTCCCTGTTTCGATAGATGTATTGAATATTGTTGTTAGGGGTACACATAGCGCCTCTGCTCCCACTCTCAATACCCATGGGGAGATATTATCTGGCCCCATTGCCTTTGAGGTATCTAGCTCACTCAGAAGCCTCTTCACTTCTTCCTCGGTTGTGTGCACTGTGTCCAGCACTTGGTGGTGTGCCCCACCTCTCCGTCTTTCTGGAGTCCCTTCTGTCTCCTCTGTGAACACTTCTTTGAATCTCTTGTTGAGTTCTTCACATACTTCACGGTCATTTCCTGTTGTCTCTCCTCCTTCCTTCCTAAGCCTGATTACCTGGTCCTTGACTGTTGTTTTCCTCCTGATGTGGCTGTACAACAGTTTCGGGTCAGATTTGGCTTTCGCTGCTATGTGTGTGTGTGTGTGTGCGTGTGTCAGAGACACGCACTTCCTAGTCACGCCACATGTGTACACACCTCACCACTATTCCTTTAGTTCTTGCTACACTTCTTCACATGATGTAACAATCCCTTGTACATCACTCAAATTATAAAGTAATCACAAGTATGTATATTTTCTTGTTTAGTGCAAATAGAGCTTTATATATTGTTAAAAATAAAACAATATGCCAATATTAAAATCGTATACAAAGTAATTATTTTTCTAAGTAAAACTGTGATTGTGTTTGACGAGACAGGAAGACAGAGGGAGGGAGGAATGAAGGGAAAGAGAGAGAGGCACGTGTGTAATGGTGTGTATACCAACAAGGGTGATGTAACCCCATGTACACACTGGGTCTGGCTGACGCAACACGGAAGATGTAAACTAGGTCCCCCTCGCCTCTCCCTACGTTGTCATGGTGTAATGTTGATGGTGCTGCTGCTACCATGCTACTAACCACCACCACCACTATTACTCCTCTCCAAAACAAGTAAATTATAGTAATTAAATAACCCAGCTTCTCTCACTGTAGCCAATTCCTCCCTCCCAGCACAACTATTCCTCCCTCCCAGCACAACCATTCCTCCCTCCCAGCACAACCATTCCTCCCTCCCAGTACAACCATTCCTCCCTCCCAACACAACCATTCCTCCCTCCCAGCACAACCATTCCTCCCTCCCAGCACAACCATTCCTCCCTCCCAGCACAACTATTCCTCCCTCCCAGCACAACCATTCCTCCCTCCCAGCACAACCATTCCTCCCTCCCAGCACAACCATTCCTCCCTCCCAGCACAACCATTCCTCCCTCCCAGCACAACCATTCCTCCCTCCCAGCACAACCATTCCTCCCTCCCAGCACAACTATTCCTCCCTCCCAGCACAACCATTCCTCCCTCCCAGCACAACCATTCCTCCCTCCCAGCACAACCATTCCTCCATCCCAGCACAACTATTCCTCCCTCCCAGCACAACCATTCCTCCCTCCCAGCACAACCATTCCTCCCTCCCAGCACAACCATTCCTCCCTCCCAGCACAACCATTCCTCCCTCCCAGCACAACCATTCTTCCCTCCCAGCACAACCATTCTTCCCTCCCAGCACAACCATTCCTCCCTCCCAGCACAACCATTCCTCCCTCCCAGCACAACCATTCCTCCCTCCCAGCACAACCATTCCTCCCTCCCAGCACAACCATTCTTCCCTCCCAGCACAACCATTCTTCCCTTCCATCCCACCAATTCCTCCCTCCCAGCACAACCATTCTTCCCTCCCAGCACAACCATTCTTCCCTTCCATCCCACCAATTCCTCCCTCCCAGCACAACCATTCTTCCCTCCCAGCACAACCATTCTTCCCTTCCATCCCACCAATTCCTCCCTCCCAGCACACCAATTCCTCCCTCCCATCACATATACACGTTACACACAAAACAGTATGCGTGACCAGCTAACATTGTAACAACCACAACAACGACCAGCTAACATTGTAACAACCACAACAACGACCAGCTAACATTGTAACAACCACAACAATGAACGACCAGCTAACGCTAACCACAACAGTATGAACGACCAGCAGCACGAAGACTTTAATATCCCCAGTGACTACTGAGTCTTCAATAATTCTACGGGGCCTAAAAAAAAAATGAAATTCCCTTCCAGATAAATCAAAAAGATCCCAATCCACCACCGACATAAGAAAAAAAAAATTAAAACGTACCACCTTCATCTGACCTAAAATCTACAAAGACTTAACATGTTAAAACCCAATTTATCAACATCATTTCTCTTTGTGTAACTCATATTAACTTTCACATTGTTACTGAGGATGACAAGGATAAAACCGACCTGGATGATGAGTGTCAGGTAAACAGAGTTCCTTCTCTAACCTTGTAAGATATCTTATAGATGAGGGTAGACACACAAGGTAACCTATCTCATTTTGATGATAAAAAAAATATCCTTGAATGATTCTGGACGGGGAAACGGTATAAATTAACTCTACAAAAGAATTCGTTCGTCAGTATTGCAGATGTAGTTGATGCTCGTCTTTAAATAATTGAATAGTTTATTAGCGTGTCCAAGAACTAGAGGTCAACCCCTTTAAACTGCAATAAGTAATAACACACATATGTACATGGTATGATTGTTCAGATACTCTACGTGTCGTGTGCACACACATGTAGTCATATTAGATCTCATACTGGTATAAGTCCGTCCTTGAGATGTAAGTCAACAGTGTAAGTCTTGAGTCATTCATAAAGTGACATCCGCTGTGTCCAAGGTTGATACAGTCCATTACACTTCTTACAGTATCCTCGACAAATAATTTACCTGGAGTTTACCTGGAGAGTTCTAGGGGTCAACGCCCCCGCGGCCCTGTCTGTGACCAGGCCTCCTGGTGGATCTGAGCCTGATCAACCAGGCTGTTACTGCTGGCTGCACGCAAACCAACGTACGAGCCACAGCCCGGCTGGTCAGGTACCGACTTTAGGTGCTAGTCCAGTGACAGCTTGAAGACTGCCAGGGGTCTGTTGGTAATCCCCCTTATGCTGGGAGGCAGTTGAACAGTCTCGGGCCCCTGACACTTATTGTATTCTCTCTTAACGTGCTAGTGACACCCCTGCTTTTCATTGGGGGGATGTTGCATCGTCTGCCAAGTCTTTTGCTTTCGTAGTGAGTGATTTTCGTGTGCAAGTTCGGTACTAGTCCCTCTAGGATTTTCCAGGTGTACATAATCATGTATCTCTCCCGCCTGCATTACAGGGAATACAGTTTTAGGAACCTCAAGCGCTCCCAGTAATTGAGGTGTTTTATCTCCGTTATGCGCGCCGTGAAAGTTCTCTGTACATTTTCTAGGTCAGCAATTTCACCTGCCTTGAAAGGTGCTGTTAGTGTGCAGCAATATTCCAGCCTAGATAGAACAAGTGACCTGAAGAGTGTCATCATGGGCTTGGCCTCCCTAGTTTTGAAGGTTCTCATTATCCATCCTGTCATTTTTCTAGCAGATGCGATCGATACAATGTTATGGTCCTTGAAGGTGAGATCCTCCGACATGATCACTCCCAGGTCTTTGACGTTGGTGTTTCGCTCTATTTTGTACAACACGTACTTTACTGTTCAGTGCTGTACCTCACATCACTGTATAATACTTTACATCACACCACAATAAAACACCTGAGTTACAAGTTCTCTAGTCAGCAGTATCTACATAGAGGCTACACCTGTTCGCATGGTACATGATAATATGAAAACGTTTAAATATTCGTCACTGAACTGGTCCCAAAGATAACAACATAAACTAAGCAGAAAACCTAAACGAGATTAAACCTCTAGAATGAAAATGGGTATAATCATAATTTTTTAAGGGGTGGCCCGGTAAGCCAGCGGAAATCCTCAGTCATATGAAAAGCTCCGACTGCGAGTCATCATATGACTAAGACTCGTATCAGGAAGCACTTCTCTTGTTTCCTGACAAACTTCTTACCTCACCTTATAGTCAAGAAACCAGAGAGAAGACTTGGAAGGGACGGCAGACGGTGCAAAACACCCCCAATGAAAAGTAGGGGCGCCATTAGTATACTAAGAGAAAACACGGTCAGTGTTCGGGGCCCAAAACTGTTCAATAGCCTTTCACCAGACATAAGGGGAATTACCAATAGACCCCTGGCTGCCTTCAAGAGGGAGCTGCACAGATACCTAAAGTCAGCACCCGATCAGCCAGGCTGAAATAACAGCCTAGTTGAGAAGGCCCCTTTCCACTGGGAGGCCTGGTCAAGGACTGGGCAGCAGAGGCGTTGACTCTCCCCGGAACACCCTCCACCCTTTCGGTTCACAAACAAAAGACCCAGGGTTAGATCCTAGGGCAAGTGGAGACGTTCAGCATGTTTCCTGTTACCCATTTTCACCTAGCAGTAAATAGGTACCTGGGTGCTAGCAGTCTGTTGTGGGTGGCATCCAGAGGGGTGGTAGTATACCCAAGATAGAGCTGGACCTGGGCATGTTTAATATTAACCTAAGGATAACTGTGTTAAAACACGCTGTAGTCAATAGAGTACAGGAACGACTCGAACAAGAGGACACAAATTTAAACTGAGTGTTTAAATGAGCAAAAAATTCATTAGAATAAAAGTCTCAGGACATAAAAGACGGCACCAGTTGAGTTTCATATCAGAGGCGCCATGGTGGTTTATTATCTACACGGTTTCACCAGTTTCAAGGTCTGTAATTTGTTCAAGTAAGAACGGCCCATTGTGAGTCCATGTTGAGACTTGTTAACAAATTATATTCATCGAGGTAGCTTATTAAATAGGCTATAATTGAGTCTAACAATTTGTCAATTGCCAAAATCAGGCTTAATGGGTTGTAAAAAGTGTTGACAGGATAAAGGATGTAGCCGCGCCTCTGTAAGCACCAGCATACAAAAGTTAGTGTTTTGTTAGACAGGACACAACAGTATTTAATGACGGGTGTTAATCAGATAGATAATGACCCGTTCAGTGGTTAAGCATCCGTTAACTTACCCCAGCGACACGATAACCGGCACACAAATGAATGGGAAAATGTTACCATGTTAACCCTTCCCTTTACCTAAGACAAAATATGACCCAAACCACAACTTTCCCTCCTCAGCCAGAAACCAGGAGGCTATAATATAACAATATTCACACTACGAGGTTACAATAGTCACACTACGAGGCTACAATATAACAATATTCACACTACGAGGTTACAATAGTCACACTATGAGGCTACAGTATAACAATATTCACACCGACCTTAGCCACCGCAGGGGGCAGACACACACAGATTGGGTGCTCAATATAGATACTCACTGGTGAGGCGAGGATCATCGTCTCCTGTGACAGTTTGTGCTGGAGGGGCGTCTAAAACCTTTTTTCAGCTCAGTCTGGCTAGCAGGTCCTGCTGGTAGAATATAAATTATCGACCACTTTTGCCTTCGACAGTATGTGCCGGCGAGATGTGAACAGTTTTCAGCGTCACACGTGGTGAAAACAGCAGCACTAAATCACTCGCAGGGTGGGACAGTCTCAGGACCAACGCACGAGTCTCCAGTCACATGTGGGTACAGCACACTGTATCACTAGTAGGGTGAGACAAGTCTCAGGACCAACGTGTAAGTATAGTCACGTGTGGTGAATACAACATCACTCTTAAGGTGGGATAGTCTCAGGAACGTCTGTATCCAGTCACATGCAGTGGATACAGCAGCAACACGGTATCTCGCAGTCTCAGGACGAACATGTGAGTATCCAATCATATGTGAATACAGCAACAATGTATCACAGGGCGGGAGAGCCTCAAGATCAACATGTAAATATGGTGAATACAACAACACAATCACTGGTATGGTGGGACAGCTTCAGTATCAGTGTGTGTGCACCTGTGCAGGATGCAGCAACGCTTCGCCGTGAAGTGAGACAACATCTCAAATCCGAGTTGTGATGACGAGGATATATAGTGCCTCAGGGAGGAGTGGAGACGTGGGAGAACCCAGGTAAGCATCAAGGTCCTCGCTAGGGAAGCTGCCGTCCCGCACCACTGCTCCTTTCTCTCCAGGACACTTGACTAAATTACAAGGCCACGTCAAGGCAGCACACACGCGATCGCCCCCACACACTGCTGCTGCTGTAAGGGCGGTCACCATCAGGAAGGAACCTCAACTCAAAAACTCCCGCTGAAAACAAGAGGGATCAGTTATCACATTATTTTATTATCATTATTATTATCTTTAGTTTGCTAAGAAAAAGACATATCTTCCACTATTATCTGCACTGGACCACTGGCTGGTGAAATGTTTCTAGTCGTCATCAAGACAGATTTGCTAGCTAGTTGTACCCGCCTAGCTGTTTCCAGATTTTTGCTTTCTTATGTTACTATAACATTTCTTTCCATTTGAGAATGCAGAGCTCTGATTCTTTCGCTGCATTAACTCCTTGTGTCCTAGACTGACACAAAAATTCATCTTAATAAATTCAAACTCCATATATTCGATAAATAAGCCTAAACCATTGTAAGTTTTCCGTGCTGAATAAATGTATAAATTGAAAGCAGGCCTAACACTTTCTTCCCGTATTTAATTTATTTATTTATTTATTTATTTATTTAATAATTTGAACATACAGACGTACAAAAAAATACAGGTAAGAGCAGCATGCCAAAGCCACTTATATGCATAGCATTACGGGCTGGCTTAAAATTAACTTAAGATTAACTAAGCAATGATGAAATCAGTGATAAAACATTATTGAAAACAGATAACAATAAAGCACAAATGAGTATTACAAAGACAGGTCATATGGTTGCATGCATTGTTGTACATTCAGTAGAATGGAGTATTCTGTTAGGTAGTGTATTTAAAAATAACAAAGTTAGATTGGGTCTTAGGTTTAACATTTATGTGATATAATTATGGTTACCTACCTGGAGGTTACCTGGAGGTTATTCCGGGGATCAACGCCCCCGCGGCCCGGTCCACGACCAGGCCTCCCGATGGATCAGGGCCTGATCAACTAGGCTGTTACTGCTGGCCACACGCAGTCCGACGTACGAGCCACAGCCCGGCTGATCCGGCACTGACTTTAGGTATCTGTCCAGCTCTCTCTTGAAGGCAGCCAGGGGTTTATTGGCAATTCCCCTAATGTCAACTAATCGTCAACTGCCAAGAAGTGGTGTGGAGATACTGACAAGATAAAAAAAAAAAATCCAAGTTCAGGATATTTATTAAAAGAAACGTTTCTCCACGAGGGGCGAAACAAAGAAACCACTCGTGGTGTAAAGTTTTCTACATTAAATCCCCTAAACTGTGCTTAACTGTCCTCCTTTTTCGTACCAACAGCCAGAATGATGAAGCTATGATGAAGCCAGGTGTTGGTCCGGGCCGCCAGGCGCTCACCACCGGAATCAACATTCCATTATTGGACCCCTCAAGGAAGGTTCCTTGATGTTGGCGAGGGGCTCTTGATTTAGGAAATTGGATCTGTGCTCCAGTTCCCCGAATTAAGCCTGAATGCCTTCCACATCCCCCCCCCCAGGCGCTGTATAATCCTCCGGGTTTAGCGCTTCCCCCTTGATTATAATAGTAATCCATTATTGGTTCATTACTTACGGCACCTTCAAACTTCCGTCCAGTAGCGTTATTTTCGTGTATTTTTCATTAAAGATAATTGATTACATCATCATTATGCATTTACCCTATTCTATATGATAATTACATAGCGGGAACAAAAACTAGCTATGTTTCGCTGTAATATTCCATCACACAAGATGAGTTTCACACATCACTGATAAAATTTATTAGTTTGTGCTGGGAAACTTAACTAAGGTGATGAGGATATCCTCAGGTATTCTACTTTGTGTTCAGTAAGTTTATTCAGGTATACACAAATACAGATACATAGATTATCATACATAGTAGCATATGTGTAGAGAATCTGGGATAACCCAAAAAAGTCAGATAAAGTGACGTATTACCACTGGGGTCCTTCAGCAACTACCAAACCCTCGGAGATTTCGTTCTAGTGGAGCTGGAGTTACTATTACTTGGGAATTACCATCTTCCAGGATAGTCTATCCCACTTCTTCACATATAAAAGTAGAGGGAAGGAGGTGGAGGGAAGGAATGGGAGAAGAGGACTGGAGGAGAATATTTGTAGTGGTTACCTACCTGGAGGTTACCTGGAGGTTATTCCGGGGATCAACGCCCCCGCGGCCCGGTCCACGACCAGGCCTCCCGATGGATCAGGGCCTGATCAACTAGGCTGTTACTGCTGGCCACACGCAGTCCGACGTACGAGCCACAGCCCGGCTGATCCGGCACTGACTTTAGGTATCTGTCCAGCTCTCTCTTGAAGGCAGCCAGGGGTTTATTGGCAATTCCCCTAATGCTTGATGGGAGGCTGTTGAACAGTTTTGGGCCCCGGACACTTATGGTGTTTTCTCTTAGTGTACCAATGGCGCCCCTACTTTTTATTGGCGGCATTTTGCATCGCCTGCCCAGTCTTTTACTTTCGTAGGGAGTGATTTCTGTGTGCAGATTTGGGACCATTCCTTCCAAGATTTTCCAAGTGTAGATTATGATATATCTCTCCCTCCTGCGTTCCAACGAGTACAAGTCAAGTGCTTTCAAGCGTTCTCAGTAGTTAAGGTGCTTGACAGAACTTATACGTGCAGTAAAGGATCTCTGTACACTCTCTAGATCTGCGATTTCACCTGCTTTGTATGGAGATGTTAATGTACAGCAGTATTCCAGCCTAGAGAGAACAAGTGATTTGAAAAGGATCATCATGGGCTTGGCATCTCTCGTTTTGAAAGTTCTCATTATCCATCCTATCATTTTCTTTGCACGTGCGATCGTGGCACTGTTGTGATCCTTGAAAGTGAGATCCTCAGACATTACTACTCCCAGGTCCCTTACATTATTTTTCCGCTCTATTGTATGGCCGGAGTCAGTAGTATACTCTGTTCTAGTTATTATCTCCTCCAGTTTTCCATAACGGAGTAGTTGGAATTTGTCCTCATTGAACATCATATTGTTTACCGTTGCCCACTGGAAAACTTTGTTTATATCTTCTTGGAGGTTAACCGCGTCCTCAGCAGATGACAGCCTCATGCAGATCCTAGTATCATCCGCAAAGGATGATACGGTGCTGTGGTGTATATCTCTGTTTATGTCTGATATGAGGATAAGGAATAAGATGGGGGCGAGTACTGTGCCTTGTGGAACAGAGCTCTTCACTATGGCAGCCTCCGATTTAACTCTGTTGACCACTACTCTTTGTGTTCGATTTGTTAGGAAGTTGAAGATCCATCTCCCCACTTTCCCAGTTATTCCTTTAGCACGTATTTTATGGGCTATTACGCCATGATCGCATTTGTCAAATGCTTTTGCAAAGTCTGTGTATATTACATCTGCATTCTGATTTTCTTCCAGTGCATCCAAGGCCATGTCATAGTGATCCAGTAGTTGTGAGAGGCAGGAGCGACCTGCCCTGAACCCATGTTGCCCTGGATTGTGCAGATTTTGGGAATCCAGGTGATTTGCAATCCTGCTTCTTAGCACTCTTTCAAAGATTTTTATGATGTGGGACGTCAGAGCTATTGGTCTATAGTTCTTAGCTAATGCTTTGCTGCCACCTTTATGGAGCGGGGCTATATCCGTTGTTTTAAGTGACTGTGGAATTTCACCCATGTCCAAGCTCCTCCTCCATAGTGTACTTAGGGCACGCGAGAGGGGTTTCTTGCAGTTCTTAATGAAAACAGAGTTCCACGAGTCTGGGCCCGGGGCTGAGTGCATAGGCATGTTGTCAATGGCTTTTTCGAAATCTATCGGAGTTAGGGTAATGTCGGAAATCTGGCATGAGAAACATTTAAGATATACAATTTATAAGGTTCAGTTATTCAGTATTTATTTGGTTTTGAGTGAGTAAGTGATCTTTGAGAAAAGACTTGAATTTATAAACAGGTAGTGTTTCTTTTATATTTACAGGTAATGAATTCCAGATTTTAGGGCCGTTTATGTGCATTGAGTTTTTGCATAGCGTGAGATGGACATTATTGACAGTTGTAAATATGTATGTTCTTCGCTATCCTCATAACATACTTCTTTTCTTTAATTACGGCCTTCACGGAGAAACATGCGCATCATTAACTTTATAGTTAATTATTATAACTACCATTGCTCCTGCCTGGTACTAATTTGTTTACCATTATTAGTGTCCAAATACCTTTTACCAAACACCTGAATGCTTCCAGCAGGTCTGCAGTTTTTTTCCCCCTTTTTTTAACATTTGCGTGGTAATTTTTCCCATGCTGCTACCACGACAGTCAGCTAACACAGGTATTTATTGCCAGGTGTCCTGGATCAACAGCGGTAAAGGAAAACTTACTCATAAGTTTGACTGTGGTTAAGGATAGACCCGGGACACTGCGACTGCCAAGCGAATGTTCTCAACAGTGTGAGTCCCGAGATGGGATATTGGACATTCCAGAGTGGAGGTAGATGGTTCCAGTGTGGGAAGCGGCAAGCAGGCCACCACCACGACCATGGGCATCCTTGCCCCTTCCTACGCACGTCTCTCAACATGGCATTTCCTCTTCACAACCCACCACCAACATCCATGGACCGTCATACAATTTATGGTCTCTACGTGCAGTGACTTGAGAAACAGTATTGGGAAATACAAGAGTTCCTCTTACCTTTCTCCTTCAATAGATATTGTATTTTTTCCCCAACACATTTATTTATGTACCTATTTTTTTTACCATTATGGGATATAACCGCAGTGCGCGTCTCCTATCGTAATCCATATTGTAGGAACAAAGATGTCTCCCGTTATACTTGATCACTCAGGCTGGACAATAAACATGAGGTCATAAAATATCTCAGGCTGAGTTAAATTCATTACAACGATAAGCAAGATTTCATTAGGCAAATGAAGACATCGTCAACTGCCAAGAAGTGGTGTGGAGATACTGACAAGATAAAAAAAAAAAATCCAAGTTCAGGATATTTATTAAAAGAAACGTTTCTCCACGAGGGGCGAAACAAAGAAACCACTCGTGGTGTAAAGTTTTCTACATTAAATCCCCTAAACTGTGCTTAACTGTCCTCCTTTTTCGTACCAACAGCCAGAATGATGAAGCTATGATGAAGCCAGGTGTTGGTCCGGGCCGCCAGGCGCTCACCACCGGAATCAACATTCCATTATTGGACCCCTCAAGGAAGGTTCCTTGATGTTGGCGAGGGGCTCTTGATTTAGGAAATTGGATCTGTGCTCCAGTTCCCCGAATTAAGCCTGAATGCCTTCCACATCCCCCCCCCCAGGCGCTGTATAATCCTCCGGGTTTAGCGCTTCCCCCTTGATTATAATAGTAATCCATTATTGGTTCATTACTTACGGCACCTTCAAACTTCCGTCCAGTAGCGTTATTTTCGTGTATTTTTCATTAAAGATAATTGATTACATCATCATTATGCATTTACCCTATTCTATATGATAATTACATAGCGGGAACAAAAACTAGCTATGTTTCGCTGTAATATTCCATCACACAAGATGAGTTTCACACATCACTGATAAAATTTATTAGTTTGTGCTGGGAAACTTAACTAAGGTGATGAGGATATCCTCAGGTATTCTACTTTGTGTTCAGTAAGTTTATTCAGGTATACACAAATACAGATACATAGATTATCATACATAGTAGCATATGTGTAGAGAATCTGGGATAACCCAAAAAAGTCAGATAAAGTGACGTATTACCACTGGGGTCCTTCAGCAACTACCAAACCCTCGGAGATTTCGTTCTAGTGGAGCTGGAGTTACTATTACTTGGGAATTACCATCTTCCAGGATAGTCTATCCCACTTCTTCACATATAAAAGTAGAGGGAAGGAGGTGGAGGGAAGGAATGGGAGAAGAGGACTGGAGGAGAATATTTGTAGTGGGAGGAGGGGTAGCGGAGGTACTACAAGCATACCAACTACCTGGTAACTACCTGGTGATGCTGTTGCTAGCATCACCACTCTCGCGGCCCGGCTCTAACCACGCCTCTACCAAGACAGCCTTAACAACCAGGCTATTGGTGCTTGCAATTTGTGATGCCGCTGATCAATTAAAATAATAAAAGTAACCTCTGAAGAGCAGGTAGGGGTTTGAGACCCCTTAAGTTTTTAAATGAATATATATATATATATATATATATATATATATATATATATATATATATATATATATATATATATATATATTAGATAAAACTGGTCAGTTAGCAGAAACTCATTTAAAATTAAGTCCTTTCTAAAAAGTTTTCTTAAACGTTTAAAGATATACTTTCTTTCATTTATGTTAATGCAAAAATTAATAATTTTCTACGAAAAGAATCTTAGAAATTTTACCCAAGCTTAATATAACAAACGCAGTTTAATTTAGCCTAATCCAACTAAATATATTTTATATAAGTTTACAATAATTTAATAATAAACAAACAATGAAATATTTTTTTTTTCGTTAGGTTCAGAATGATTTTTTGCGAAATCACCGCATACACAAATTTTCGCTTGCTTATTCGGTAAGAAGAGCGTTGCTATTTAAGAGAAAATTGCAAGTTTTACCTATTCGGCACGACACACACACACAGGCTGAGGAAAGAAGGTGGAGAACTCACAAGAAACGACCAAGAAGTATGTGAGGAGCTCAACATGAGATTTAAGGAAGTATTTACAGTGGAGACAGGAAGGACTCTGGGAAGTCAGAATGGCGAAGGGGGGGAAGGGGGCTACACCAAATCCAGTCATTCCTGGAGTGGAACCACAGTCGATGGCCTCCACTCCAAACCAACAGATACAGATACTAATGCCGGAAAAAAAATCCCCCCCCAGTACCAACAATACCACCAGTCCGATAACATTCTTCTTTGCAAATATACAGGGTCTAAAGCCAGCAACAAACAACAAAATACCTTTCATCCGTGGACTGCTTGCAGAGGCAAAGGCAATGTTCGCGGCTTTCACTGAGACCCACATAAAGGATCACTTGGACAACGAAATATGGATCCCAGGTTACAACCTATACAGATGTGACAGAGTGAACAGGCAAAAGGGGGGGGGGTTGGCCTGTACATTGCAGAGTCACTTGTTTGCACAGAACTGCTTAATGCCTCAAATGACGTAGTGGAAGTTTTAGCAGTAAAGGTCGAGAACCAAAACCTAGTCATTGTGGTAGTCTACAAGCCTCCGGATGCAACATCCCAGCAATTCCAGGAACAGCTGTTAAAAATTGACCACTGTCTGGAAAATCTTCCAGCTCCTGCACCCAACATCTTGCTCCTGGGGGATTTCAACTTAAGGCACCTAAAATGGAGGAATATAGCAAATAATATTGTTGCAGTAATAAAACCAGGAGGCAGCTCTGATGAAAACTCACACTCACACGAGCTTTTAAATCTCTGCACAAAATTCAATTTAAACCAGCAAATAATAGAGCCTACTAGACTGGAGAATACACTAGACCTCATATTCACTAACAATGATGATCTGATAAGAAATGTCACCATATCAAAAACAATATACTCAGATCACAACATAATTGAGGTTCAGACATGTATGCGTGGAGCCCCAGACCGACAAAATGAGACTAGTCACGAGGGAGCATTCACCAAATTCAACTTCAATAACAAAAACATAAAGTGGGACCAAGTAAACCAAGTCCTAACCGATATAAGCTGGGAAGATATACTAAGCAACACAGACCCAAACTTATGCCTAGAACAGATTAACTCGGTGGCACTCGATGTATGCACAAGGCTTATTCCTCTAAGAAAAAGGAGGAGTAGATGTAAAATAGAAAGAGACAGGCGCTCCCTTTACAGGCGACGGAAAAGAATAACAGAGCGGCTAAAAGAGGTCAATATATCTGAAAAGCGCAGGGAGACACTGGTCAGAGAAATAGCAAGCATCGAACTTAAGCTAAAAGAATCCTTTAGGAGTCAGGAATCGCGGGAAGAACTAAAAGCTATAAATGAAATCGAAAGAAACCCAAAGTATTTCTTCTCCTATGCCAAATCAAAATCGAGAACAACGCCCAGTATTGGGCCCCTACTTAAACAAGATGGGTCCTACACAGATGACAGCAAGGAAATGAGTGAGCTACTCAAGTCCCAATATGACTCAGTTTTTAGCAAGCCGCTAACCAGACTGAGAGTCGAGGATCAAAATGAATTTTTTATGAGAGAGCCACAAAATTTGATTAACACAAGCCTATCCGATGTTATCCTGACGCCAAATGACTTCGAACAGGCGATAAATGACATGCCCATGCACTCTGCCCCAGGGCCAGACTCATGGAACTCTGTGTTCATCAAGAACTGCAAGAAGCCCCTATCACGAGCCTTTTCCATCCTATGGAGAGGGAGCATGGACACGGGGGTCGTCCCTCAGTTACTAAAAACAACAGACATAGCCCCACTCCACAAAGGGGGCAGTAAAGCAACAGCAAAGAACTACAGACCAATAGCACTAACATCCCATATCATAAAAATCTTTGAAAGGGTCCTAAGAAGCAAGATCACCACCCATCTAGAAACCCATCAGTTACACAACCCAGGGCAACATGGGTTTAGAACAGGTCGCTCCTGTCTGTCTCAACTACTGGATCACTACGACAAGGTCCTAAATGCACTAGAAGACAAAAAGAATGCAGATGTAATATATACAGACTTTGCAAAAGCCTTCGACAAGTGTGACCATGGCGTAATAGCGCACAAAATGCGCGCTAAAGGAATAACAGGAAAAGTCGGTCGATGGATCTATAATTTCCTCACTAACAGAACACAGAGAGTAGTCGTCAACAGAGTAAAGTCCGAGGCAGCTACGGTGAAAAGCTCTGTTCCACAAGGCACAGTACTAGCTCCCATCTTGTTCCTCATCCTCATATCCGACATAGACAAGGATGTCAGCCACAGCACCGTGTCTTCCTTTGCAGATGACACCCGAATCTGCATGACAGTGTCTTCCATTGCAGACACTGCAAGGCTCCAGGCGGACATCAACCAAATCTTTCAGTGGGCTGCAGAAAACAATATGAAGTTCAACGATGAGAAATTTCAATTACTCAGATATGGTAAACATGAGGAAATTAAATCTTCATCAGAGTACAAAACAAATTCTGGCCACAAAATAGAGCGAAACACCAACGTCAAAGACCTGGGAGTGATTATGTCGGAGGATCTCACCTTCAAGGACAATAACATTGTATCAATCGCATCTGCTAGAAAAATGACAGGATGGATAATGAGAACCTTCAAAACTAGGGAGGCCAAGCCCATGATGACACTCTTCAGGTCACTTGTTCTATCTAGGCTGGAATATTGCTGCACTCTAACAGCACCTTTCAAGGCAGGTGAAATTGCCGACCTAGAAAATGTACAGAGAACTTTCACGGCACGCATAACAGAGATAAAACACCTCAATTACTGGGAGCGCTTGAGGTTTCTAAACCTGTATTCCCTGGAACGCAGGAGGGAGAGATACATGATTATATACACCTGGAAAATCCTAGAGGGACTAGTACCGAACTTGCACACGAAAATCACTCACTACGAAAGCAAAAGACTTGGCAGACGATGCACCATCCCCCCAATGAAAAGCAGGGGTGTCACTAGCACGTTAAGAGACCATACAATAAGTGTCAGGGGCCCGAGACTGTTCAACTGCCTCCCAGCACACATAAGGGGGATTACCAACAGACCCCTGGCAGTCTTCAAGCTGGCACTGGACAAGCACCTAAAGTCAGTTCCTGATCAGCCGGGCTGTGGCTCGTACGTTGGTTTGCGTGCAGCCAGCAGCAACAGCCTGGTTGATCAGGCGCTGATCCACCAGGAGGCCTGGTCACAGACCGGGCCGCGGGGGCGTTGACCCCCGAAACTCTCTCCAGGTAAACTCCAGGGACATACCAACAAGTGCTGAATGAAACACACACAACTGAGGAGGAGGAGGTGAAAAAGCTGCTAAGTGACCTTGATACCTCAAAGGCGGTGGGACCGGACATCTCTCCATGGGTCCTTAGAGAGGGAGCAGAGGCGCTGTGTGTGCTACTAACAACAATTTTCAACATATCCATTGAAACTGGGCAACAACCTGAGGTATGGAAGACGGCAAATGTAGTTCCGATTTTTCAGAAAGGAGACAGACAGGAGGCACTAAACTACACATGTATAGGAGAGTGGTGGAGCCCCTAGAACGGAACATGCTTATAAACGACAACCAGCACGGATTCAAGGAAGGAAAAATCCTGTGTCACAGCCCTACTGGAGTTTTATGACAAGGTAACGGAAGTAAGACACGAAAGAGAGGGGTGGGTAGATTGCATTTTCTTGGATTGCAAGAAGGCCTTCGACACAGTTCCTCACAAGAGATTAGTGCAAAAGCTAGAGGATCAGGCACGCATAACAGGAAGGGCACTGCAATGGATCAGAAAATACCTGACAGGGGGTCAGGTACGTGACGAGGTGTGAAGAGTGGGCGCCTGTGGCTTTCACAGGAGTCAGTCCTAGGACTAGTGCTATTTTTGGTATATGTGAATGACATGACGGAAGGGATAGACTCAGAAGTGTCCCTGTTTGCAGATGATGTGAAGTTAATGAGAAGAATTAAATCGGACGAGGATCAGGAAGGACTACAAAGACACCTGGACAGGCTGCAAGCCTGGTCCAGCAACTGGCTTCTCGAATTTAACCCTGCCGCATGCAAAGTCATAAAGATCGGGGAAGGGCAAAGAAGACCGCAGACAGAGTATAGGCTAAGTAGCCAAACACTGCAAACCTCACTAAAGGAAAAGGATCTTGGAGTGAGTATAATACCGAGCACATCTCCTGAGGCGCACATCGATGAGATAACTGCTGCAGCATATTGGCGTCTGGCAAATCTAAGTATAGCGTTCCGATACCTCAGTAAGGAATCGTTCAAGATTCTGTACACCGTGTACGTCAGGCCTATACTGGAGTATGCAGCACCAGTTTGCAACAAACACCTGGCTAACCACGTCAAAAAATAAGAAAAAGTGCAAAGGTTTGCAACAAGACTAGTTCCAGAGCTAAGGGAAATGTCCTACGAAGAAAGGTTCAGTGAAATCGGCCTGACGACACTGAAGGACAGGAGGGTTAGGGGAGACATGATAACGACATATAAAATACTGCGAGGAATTAACAAGGTGGACAGAGACAGGATGTTCCAGAGGTGGGACACAGAAACAAGAGGTCACAATTGGAAGTTGAAGACACAGATGAGCTAAAGATATGTTAGGAAATATTTCTTTAGTCATAGAGTTGTCAGGAAGTGGAATAGTCTGGCAAGTGACTTAGTGGAGGCAGAAACCATACATAGTTTTAGGGCGAGGTATGATAAAGCTCATGGAGCAGGGAGAGACAGGACCTAGTAGCGATCACTGAAGAGGCGGGGCCAGGAGCTATGGATCGTCCCCTGCAACCACAAATAGGCGAGTACACACGTGTGTAGCACTTGGATATCTTTATTTTGGAAACGTTTCGCCAGTCAGTGGTTTCATCAGTCTAATACAGAGCAAAACGTTGAAAGATGAAGAGTTTGAGGCAGTCAGTCTCTCATAAGTTTTCAGTCCATCAGCTAGGTACGTTCACACTAATGTAGGTACGTTCACACTAATGAGGTAGGTGCGTTCACACTGAGGTAGGTACGTTCACACTAATGTAGGTACGTTCACACTAATGAGGTAGGTGCGTTCACACTGAGGTAGGTACGTTCACACTAATGTAGGTACGTTCACACTAATGAGGTAGGTGCGTTCACACTAATGTAGGTACGTTCACACTAATGTAGGTACGTTCACACTAATGAGGTAGGTGCGTTCACACTGAGGTAGGTACGTTCACACTAATGTAGGTACGTTCACACTAATGAGGTAGGTGCGTTCACACTGAGGTAGGTACGTTCACACTAATGTAGGTACGTTCACACTAATGAGGTAGGTGCGTTCACACTAATGTAGGTACGTTCACACTAATGTAGGTACGTTCACACTAATGAGGTAGGTGCGTTCACACTGAGGTAGGTACGTTCACACTAATGTAGGTACGTTCACACTAATGAGGTAGGTGCGTTCACACTGAGGTAGGTACGTTCACACTAATGTAGGTACGTTCACACTAATGAGGTAGGTGCGTTCACACTAATGTAGGTACGTTCACACTAATGTAGGTACGTTCACACTAATGAGGTAGGTGCGTTCACACTGAGGTAGGTACGTTCACACTAATGAGGTAGGTACGTTCACACTGATGATATAGGTACGTTCACACTAATAAGGTAAGTACGTACGTTCACACTGATGATATAGGTACGTTCACACTAATGATATAGGTACGTTCACACTAATGAGGAAGGTACGTTCACACTAATGAGGTAGGTGCGTTCACACTGAGGTAGGTACGTTCACACTAATGTAGATACGTTCACACTAATGAGGTAGGTGCGTTCACACTGAGGTAGGTACGTTCATACTGATATAGGTACGTTCACACTGATATAGGTACGTTCACACTAATGAGGTAGGTACGTTCACACTGATGATATAGGTACGTTCACACTAATGAGGTAGGTACGTTCACACTAATGATATAGGTACGTTCACACTAATGAGGTAGGTACGTTCACACTGATGATATAGGTACGTTCACACTAATGATATAGGTACGTTCACACTAATGAGGTAGGTACGTTCACACTGATGATATAGGTACGTTCACACTAATGAGGTAGGTACGTACGTTCACACTGATGATATAGGTACGTTCACACCAATGATATAGGTACGTTCACACTAATGATATAGGTACGTTCACACTAATGAGGAAGGTACGTTCACACTAATGAGGTAGATACGTTCACACTGATGATATAGGTATGTTCACATTAATGATATAGGTACGTTCACACTAATGAGGTAGGTACGTTCACACTGATGATATAGGTACGTTCACACTAATGAGGTAGGTACGTTCACACTAATGATATAGGTACGTTCACACTAATGAGGTAGGTACGTTCACACTAATGATATACGTACGTTCACACTGATGATATACGTACGTTCACACTGATGATATAGGTACGTTCACACTAATGAGGTAGGTACGTTCACACTGATGATATAGGTACGTTTACACTGATGATATAGGTACGTTCACACTAATGAGGTAGGTACGTTCACACTGATGATATAGGTACGTTTACACTGATGATATAGGTACGTTCACACTGATGATATAGGTACGTTCACACTAATGAGGTAGGTACGTTCACACTGATGATATAGGTACGTTCACACTAATGAGGTAGGTACGTTCACACTGATGATATAGGTACGTTCACACTAATGATATAGGTACGTTCACACTAATGAGGTAGGTACGTTCACACTGATGATATAGGTACGTTCACACTAATGAGGTAGGTACGTACGTTCACACTGATGATATAGGTACGTTCACACTAATGATATAGGTACGTTCACACTAATGAGGAAGGTACGTTCACACTAATGAGGTAGATACGTTCACACTGATGATATAGGTATGTTCACATTAATGATATAGGTACGTTCACACTAATGAGGTAGGTACGTTCACACTGATGATATAGGTACGTTCACACTAATGAGGTAGGTACGTTCACACTAATGATATAGGTACGTTCACACTAATGAGGTAGGTACGTTCACACTAATGATATACGTACGTTCACACTGATGATATACGTACGTTCACACTGATGATATAGGTACGTTCACACTAATGAGGTAGGTACGTTCACACTGATGATATAGGTACGTTCACACTAATGATATACGTACGTTCACACTGATGATATAGGTACGTTCACACTGATGATATAGGTACGTTCACACTAATGATATACGTACGTTCACACTGATGATATAGGTACGTTCACACTGATGATATAGGTACGTTCACACTGATGATATAGGTACGTTCACACTGATGATATAGGTACGTTCACACTGATGATATAGGTACGTTCACACTGATGATATAGGTACGTTCACACTGATGATATAGGTACGTTCACACTAATGATATACGTACGTTCACACTGATGATATAGGTACGTTCACACTGATGATATAGGTACGTTCACACTGATGATATAGGTACGTTCACACTGATGATATAGGTACGTTCACACTGATGATATAGGTACGTTCACACTGATGATATAGGTACGTTCACACTGATGATATAGGTACGTTCACACTAATGATATACGTACGTTCACACTGATGATATAGGTACGTTCACACTGATGATATAGGTACGTTCACACTGATGATATAGGTACGTTCACACTAATGAGGTAGGTACGTTCACACTGATGATATAGGTACGTTCACACTAATGAGGTAGGTACGTACGTTCACACTGATGATATAGGTACGTTCACACTAATGAGGTAGATAAGTCCACAATAATGAGGTAGATAAGTCCACAATAATGAGGTAGATAAGTCCACAATAATGAGGTAGATAAGTCCACAATAATGAGGTAGATAAGTCCACAATAATGAGGTAGATAAGTCCACAATAATGAGGTAGATAAGTCCACAATAATGAGGTAGATAAGTCCACAATAATGAGGTAGATAAGTCCACAATAATGAGGTAGATAAGTCCACAATAATGAGGTAGGTAAGTCCACAATAATGAGGTAGATAAGTCCACAATAATGAGGTAGATAAGTCCACAATAATGAGGTAGATAAGTCCACAATAATGAGGTAGATAAGTCCACAATAATGAGGTAGGTAAGTCCACAATAATGAGGTAGATAAGTCCACAATAATGAGGTAGATAAGTCCACAATAATGAGGTAGATAAGTCCACAATAATGAGGTAGATAAGTCCACAATAATGAGGTAGGTAAGTCCACAATAATGAGGTAGATAAGTCCACAATAATGAGGTAGGTAAGTCCACAATAATGAGGTAGATAAGTCCACAATAATGAGGTAGATAAGTCCACAATAATGAGGTAGATAAGTCCACAATAATGAGGTAGATAAGTCCACAATAATGAGGTAGATAAGTCCACAATAATGAGGTAGATAAGTCCACAATAATGAGGTAGATAAGTCCACAATAATGAGGTAGGTAAGTCCACAATAATGAGGTAGATAAGTCCACAATAATGAGGTAGATAAGTCCACAATAATGAGGTAGATAAGTCCACAATAATGAGGTAGATAAGTCCACAATAATGAGGTAGGTAAGTCCACAATAATGAGGTAGATAAGTCCACAATAATGAGGTAGGTAAGTCCACAATAATGAGGTAGATAAGTCCACAATAATGAGGTAGGTAAGTCCACAATAATGAGGTAGATAAGTCCACAATAATGAGGTAGGTAAGTCCACAATAATGAGGTAGGTAAGTCCACAATAATGAGGTAGGCAAGTCCACAATAATGAGGTAGGTAAGTCCACAATAATGAGGTACCACAATTTTACCACCTGCGGGTGTATATTATTCATGTCAGACTAGTCACTAGATAAAAGTGAAGGTAATACATATTTAGCAGCCGGAAGCGTGCTGGCGACCTCTTCTTAGGAATGACTGTTGCTTTCATTATGGCTGTCAGCTCAGACAGTGACTGTTGCTTTCATTATGGCTGTCAGCTCAGACAGTGACTGTTGCTTTCATTATGGCTGTCAGCTCAGACAGTGACTGTTGCTTTCATTATGGCTGTCAGCTCAGACAGTGACTGTTGCTTTCATTATTGCTGTCAACTCAGACAGTGACTGTTGCTTTCATTATGGCTGTCAGCTCAGACAGTGACTGTTGCTTTCATTATGGCTGTCAGCTCAGACAGTGACTGTTGCTTTCATTATTGCTGTCAACTCAGACAGTGACTGTTGCTTTCATTATTGCTATCAGCTCAGACAGTGACTGTTGCTTTCATTATTGCTGTCAACTCAGACAGTGACTGTTGCTTTCATTATTGCTGTCAACTCAGACAGTGACTGTTGCTTTCATTATTGCTGTCAACTCAGACAGTGACTGTTGCTTTCATTATTGCTATCAGCTCAGACAGTGACTGTTGCTTTCATTATTGCTGTCAACTCAGACAGTGACTGTTGCTTTCATTATTGCTATCAGCTCAGACAGTGACTGTTGCTTTCATTATTGCTGTCAACTCAGACAGTGACTGTTGCTTTCATTATTGCTATCAGCTCAGACAGTGACTGTTGCTTTCATTATTGCTGTCAGCTCAGACAGTGACCATTATTGCTATCAGCTCAGACAGTGACCATTATTGCTGTCAGCTCAGACAGTGACTGTTGCTTTCATTATTGCTGTCAGCTCAGACAGTGACTGTTGCTTTCATTATTGCTGTCAACTCAGACAGTGACTGTTGCTTTCATTATTGCTATCAGCTCAGACAGTGACTGTTGCTTTCATTATTGCTGTCAACTCAGACAGTGACTGTTGCTTTCATTATTGCTGTCAACTCAGACAGTGACTGTTGCTTTCATTATTGCTGTCAACTCAGACAGTGACTGTTGCTTTCATTATTGCTATCAGCTCAGACAGTGACTGTTGCTTTCATTATTGCTATCAGCTCAGACAGTGACTGTTGCTTTCATTATTGCTGTCAACTCAGACAGTGACTGTTGCTTTCATTATTGCTGTCAACTCAGACAGTGACTGTTGCTTTCATTATTGCTATCAGCTCAGACAGTGACTGTTGCTTTCATTATTGCTGTCAGCTCAGACAGTGACCATTATTGCTATCAGCTCAGACAGTGACTGTTGCTTTCATTATTGCTATCAGCTCAGACAGTGACTGTTGCTTTCATTATTGCTGTCAACTCAGACAGTGACTGTTGCTTTCATTATTGCTATCAGCTCAGACAGTGACTGTTGCTTTCATTATTGCTGTCAACTCAGACAGTGACTGTTGCTTTCATTATTGCTATCAGCTCAGACAGTGACTGTTGCTTTCATTATTGCTGTCAGCTCAGACAGTGACCATTATTGCTATCAGCTCAGACAGTGACCATTATTGCTGTCAGCTCAGACAGTGACTGTTGCTTTCATTATTGCTGTCAGCTCAGACAGTGACTGTTGCTTTCATTATTGCTATCAGCTCAGACAGTGACTGTTGCTTTCATTATTGCTGTCAGCTCAGACAGTGACCATTATTGCTATCAGCTCAGACAGTGACCATTATTGCTGTCAGCTCAGACAGTGACTGTTGCTTTCATTATTGCTGTCAGCTCAGACAGTGACTGTTGCTTTCATTATTGCTATCAGCTCAGACAGTGACTGTTGCTTTCATTATTGCTATCAACTCAGACAGTGACCATTATTGCTATCAGCTCAGACAGTGACCATTATTGCTGTCAGCTCAGACAGTGACTGTTGCTTTCATTATTGCTATCAGCTCAGACAGTGACTGTTGCTTTCATTATTGCTATCAGCTCAGACAGTGACTGTTGCTTTCATTATTGCTATCAACTCAGACAGTGACCATTATTGCTATCAGCTCAGACAGTGACCATTATTGCTATCAGCTCAGACAGTGACCATTATTGCTATCAGCTCAGACAGTGACCATTATTGCTGTCAGCTCAGACAGTGACCATTATTGCTATCAGCTCAGACAGTGACCATTATTGCTATCAGCTCAGACAGTGACCATTATTGCTGTCAGCTCAGACAGTGACCATTATTGCTATCAGCTCAGACAGTGACCATTATTGCTATCAGCTCAGACAGTGACCATTATTGCTGTCAGCTCAGACAGTGACCATTATTGCTATCAGCTCAGACAGTGACCATTATTGCTATCAGCTCAGACAGTGACCATTATTGCTGTCAGCTCAGACAGTGACCATTATTGCTATCAGCTCAGACAGTGACCATTATTGCTATCAGCTCAGACAGTGACCATTATTGCTGTCAGCTCAGACAGTGACCATTATTGCTGTCAGCTCAGACAGTGACCATTATTGCTATCAGCTCAGACAGTGACCATTATTGCTGTCAGCTCAGACAGTGACCATTATTGCTGTCAGCTCAGACAGTGACCATTATTGCTATCAGCTCAGACAGTGACCATTATTGCTGTCAGCTCAGACAGTGACCATTATTGCTGTCAGCTCAGACAGTGACCATTATTGCTATCAGCTCAGACAGTGACCATTATTGCTGTCAGCTCAGACAGTGACCATTATTGCTGTCAGCTCAGACAGTGACCATTATTGCTATCAGCTCAGACAGTGACCATTATTGCTGTCAGCTCAGACAGTGACCATTATTGCTGTCAGCTCAGACAGTGACCATTATTGCTATCAGCTCAGACAGTGACCATTATTGCTGTCAGCTCAGACAGTGACCATTATTGCTGTCAGCTCAGACAGTAACTGTCAGCTCAGACAGTTATCAGCTCAGACAGTTTATTGCTGTCAGCTCAGCTCAGACAGTGACCATTATTGCTGTCAGCTCAGACAGTGACCATTATTGCTGTCAGCTCAGACAGTGACCATTATTGCTATCAGCTCAGACAGTGACCATTATTGCTGTCAGCTCAGACAGTGACCATTATTGCTGTCAGCTCAGACAGTGACCATTATTGCTATCAGCTCAGACAGTGACCATTATTGCTGTCAGCTCAGACAGTGACCATTATTGCTGTCAGCTCAGACAGTGACCATTATTGCTATCAGCTCAGACAGTGACCATTATTGCTGTCAGCTCAGACAGTGACCATTATTGCTGTCAGCTCAGACAGTGACCATTATTGCTATCAGCTCAGACAGTGACCATTATTGCTATCAGCTCAGACAGTGACCATTATTGCTGTCAGCTCAGACAGTGACCATTATTGCTATCAGCTCAGACAGTGACCATTATTGCTATCAGCTCAGACAGTGACCATTATTGCTGTCAGCTCAGACAGTGACCATTATTGCTGTCAGCTCAGACAGTGACCATTATTGCTATCAGCTCAGACAGTGACCATTATTGCTGTCAGCTCAGACAGTGACCATTATTGCTGTCAGCTCAGACAGTGACCATTATTGCTATCAGCTCAGACAGTGACCATTATTGCTGTCAGCTCAGACAGTGACCATTATTGCTGTCAGCTCAGACAGTGACCATTATTGCTATCAGCTCAGACAGTGACCATTATTGCTGTCAGCTCAGACAGTGACCATTATTGCTGTCAGCTCAGACAGTGACCATTATTGCTATCAGCTCAGACAGTGACCATTATTGCTGTCAGCTCAGACAGTGACCATTATTGCTGTCAGCTCAGACAGTGACCATTATTGCTATCAGCTCAGACAGTGACCATTATTGCTATCAGCTCAGACAGTGACCATTATTGCTGTCAGCTCAGACAGTGACCATTATTGCTATCAGCTCAGACAGTGACCATTATTGCTGTCAGCTCAGACAGTGACCATTATTGCTGTCAGCTCAGACAGTGACCATTATTGCTATCAGCTCAGACAGTGACCATTATTGCTATCAGCTCAGACAGTGACCATTATTGCTGTCAGCTCAGACAGTGACCATTATTGCTATCAGCTCAGACAGTGACCATTATTGCTATCAGCTCAGACAGTGACCATTATTGCTGTCAGCTCAGACAGTGACCATTATTGCTATCAGCTCAGACAGTGACCATTATTGCTATCAGCTCAGACAGTGACCATTATTGCTGTCAGCTCAGTGACCATTATTGCTGTCAGCTCAGACAGTGACCATTATTGCTATCAGCTCAGACAGTGACCATTATTGCTGTCAGCTCAGACAGTGACCATTATTGCTGTCAGCTCAGACAGTGACCATTATTGCTATCAGCTCAGACAGTGACCATTATTGCTGTCAGCTCAGACAGTGACCATTATTGCTATCAGCTCAGACAGTGACCATTATTGCTATCAGCTCAGACAGTGACCATTATTGCTGTCAGCTCAGACAGTGACCATTATTGCTGTCAGCTCAGACAGTGACCATTATTGCTATCAGCTCAGACAGTGACCATTATTGCTATCAGCTCAGACAGTGACCACTATTGCTATCAGCTCAGACAGTGACCATTATTGCTATCAGCTCAGACAGTGACCATTATTGCTGTCAGCTCAGACAGTGACCATTATTGCTATCAGCTCAGACTGAAAGTTTTAATTTTAGACAAGTGCTCGTGAGATATACTATGACAGTTTTCATATGTGAACTGAAGTGTCTGATGAATTTACCGGAAATGTTTAGTAATATAATGTATATGCAGGTGAGTAAACCTTGACATTATTGAAACTGATGCTGGCCTGAAATATGAACACCCGGAAGATGGTAATTCACTAGTGTCCCCGAGTTATATTCACAGTCAAGACGGCACAAATATTTTGCGAAAACCACAGTATGTGATTTATTCTGCTGGCATGACTTGTGTGCTTACGATTTTTTTTTTCTTTTAACTATCTTTTTTAGTTTGTCATGAAAAGTCAAGTAACGCAGAGAAGAAAATGCAGTCACCATTACTTGTTCAGTAACTGTGTTACCACAAGTTTAATTAGTTTAATATGTTTATTATGCACCCCATACCCATCCTGTGGGCGGTAGTCAAAAGATTACAGAGGTACATAATTGGTCCAGGGACTGGACTCCAAAGTTTTGATAGCTGAGCAAGTTACAGAGGTAATGAACTCACAATTTACAAAGGTAATGAACTCACAATTTACAAAGGTAATGAACTCACAATTTACAAAGGTAATGAACTCCAGGTAAGTCTGGTCACAATCATGACAAGTTACAAAGGTATTTACAGATTACAGAGGTACGTAATGGGTCCAGGGACTGGGCCCCCAAAGTTTTGATAGCTGAACTAGGTACAAAGGTAATGAGCTCACAAGTTACAAAGGTAATGAATTCTGTAGAATGGTTACTTACGTTTATACTTTGGCTACAATCATGAACAAATTATAGAGTAATGAGCAATTCACACTTCCACACCCGGTCACAACTGTAATGAGTTATTGGTGCAAATATTGATTGTTGAGTCACACACACCACACACACACACACACTACCACAAGTGCATCGACATCACGGTTTGTGGGGTGAGTATTGCAAACTGGTGTACGAGTGAGGGGCGAAGTGAAGGAAAACTATGTCAGTGGAGGTTTGTATTACGTCAGTGTGGCGATTACTACAACCATCACTTGACAAGACTCACCTGACTCTCACAGCCGCCACATAACACTAGTCATAACACTTATCTTCCTTTGTCTCTCATAACTACTGTGGTTGCTAGGAGTATCCACCTCTGGCCCCATCCAATGATTAAGAAATACAAGATAAAGATATATTTATGCTAAATACAACTAGAAATTTGTAGGATTTACCCAAGACAGGACTGAGAGGCTGGGGTCAACGCCCCCGCGGCCAGGTCCGTGACCAGGCCTCGTGATGGATCAGGACCTGATCAACCAGGATATTACTGCTGGCTGCACTTATTAAACCGACGTATGAGCCACAGCCTGGCTAGTCAGGTACTACTTTAGGTACCTGTCCAGCACCTTCTTGAAGACCACCAGGGGCCCACTGGTAGTCTCCTGGGTATCTTTACTAAAGCAACGTTTTACCTACCCGTTAGGAAAGATGCCTAGGTATTCCACATGTGTTTTACTCAACTCTTTAACAGTACCGAATTATACTATTTATAGTAGGACGGTTAATGGAGTTGAAAGCCTATCGACTACACTTAACCTTTTTTCAATACTAGACAAGAATACTTTAATCAGATTTATCAAGGCTAAAGTGTAAATTAGAGTAAAATGAATCGCATCGGTCAAGAACAGTCATCAAACTCAGTGTATATACACTTAGAAACATACATATACACTTAGAAACATACATATACACTTAGAAACATACATATTTCAGTGTACAGAGGACGTCCAGGACACCAGCTACACACAGTGTTTCCTTGTTCACTTACAGTCAAGGACAAGCTTCTATGGTCACAGGAAATCTAAAGGACTCGCTGATATATGTTTGTCCAGCGGGTAATTTAAAATGTTTTGTTCATAACTTGGAATTAGTGAATCATCTGAACCTGTCTCAGTATTTATGAACCTTCTTAACCTGTGTTTCGGTGTTTGTGAACCTTTTAAACCCGTCTCGGATTTATGAATCATTTGAATCTGTGTCCCAGTATTTGTGAACCAACTGAACCAATTCTCAGTAATTACGAACTTGGTGACTGAGTACACCTGAAGCTTCAGAAACTATTAAGTCAGTAATTATTAACCGTTTGAACAATTATCTTAGTATTTGTGATCTTTTTAGAGTTGTTTTGATAATAATAATAATAATAATAATAATAATAATAATAATAATAATAATAATAATAATAATAATAATAATAATGTTATATTTCTGAAACCAGTGACTCAGAATTTTTGAAATATTAAAACGTAGTCATTATTTCTATTTTTAATTTGTAATCATCTTGATAAAAAGCCAGAGGTTGGTACCACCTGCAGCTCACAGGACTGCCATCCCCACGAGCCTCTTTGGGGCGGGGCAGATGGCAGACCAGAGGCCTAGCTTCTCCCTGCGAGCCCCGTGAGGGCGGGGACTGTGGCTAGGCCTGGGAACACTTGGTCCCAAAGATGACGGGGTACTTGTACCTCCTCCCATGGAAGACTTAGGTCTCAGACGCTCCCCAGATAGGGAGCCAAGGCCGGGTCACCACTCTTGGAAAAGACCCCGACCGGGAGAGTAACGGCGAATAAAAAAGATAAATCATCTTGATCTAGTGTGTGAACCATTTATCTCAAACAATTTATATGAGGTCCATTAATTAATATATATCCAGATGTCCTCTGAACCTACTGAGGTTGTGTATTTGTTTACAACACACACTCTCCACGTAGTTTTAATAGTCTCCTGTTTGCTTTTTCTTCTTCTTCGGGATACAAACAGTTTATTTATAGGTTTGTTATACATAAAGTGTCTACACTAGTTGTGATGTAGTGACTGGTTGTGTAGACTGATGTCTGCACTAGTTGTGATGTAGTGACTGGTTGTGTAGACTGATGTCTGCACTAGTTGTGATGTAGTAACTGGTTGTGTAGACTGATGTCTGCACAAGTTGTGATGTAGTGACTGGTTGTGAGTGATTTTCGTGTGCAAGTTCGGTACTAGTCCCTCTAGGATTTTCCAGGTGTATATAATCATGTATCTCTCCCGCCTGCGTTCCAGGGAGTACAGGTTCAGGAACTTCAAGCGCTCCCAGTAATTGAGGTGTTTTATCTCCGTTATGCGCGCCGTGAAGGTTCTCTGTACATTTTCTAGGTCATTGAAAGGTGCTGTTAGTGTGCAGCAATATTCCAGCCTAGATAGAACAAGTGACCTGAAGACTGCCATCATGGGCTTGGCATCCCTAGTTTTGAAGGTTCTCATTATCCATCCTGTCATTTTTCTAGCAGATGCGATTGATACAATGTTATGGTCCTTGAAGGTGAGATCCTCCTACATGATCACTCCCAGGTCTTTGACGTTGGTTTTTCGCTCTATATTGTGGAAGGAGTTTGTTTTGTACTCTGATGAAGTTTTAATTTCCTCATGTTTACCATATCTAAGTAATTGAAATTTCTCATCGTTGAACTTCATATTGTTTTCTGCAGCCCACTGAAAGATTTGGTTGATGTCCGCCTGGAGCCTTGCAGTGTCTGCAATGGAAGACACTGTCATGCAGATTCGGGTGTCATCTGCAAAGGAAGACACGGTGCTGTGGCTGACATCCTTGTCTGTGTCAGATATGAGGATGAGAAACAAGATGGGAGCGAGTACTGTGCCTTGTGGAACAGAGCTTTTCACAGTAGCCGCCTCAGACTTTACTCTGTTGACTACTACTCCTTGTGTTCTGTTTGTGAGGAAATTATAGATCCATCTACCAACTTTTCCTGTTATTCCTTTAGCACGCATTTTGTGCGCTATTACGCCATGGTCACACTTGTCGATGGCTTTTGCAAAGTCTGTATATATTACATCTGCATTCTTTTTGTCTTCTAGTGCATCTAGGACCTTGTCGTAGTGATCCAGTAGTTGAGACAGACAGGAGCGACCTGTTCTAAACCCATGTTGCCCTGGGTTGTGTAACTGATGGGTATCTAGATGGGTGGTGATCTTGCTTCTTAGGACCCTTTCAAAGATTTTTATGATATGGGATGTTAGTGCTATCGGTCTGTAGTTCTTTGCTATTGCTTTACTGCCCCCTTTGTGGAGTGGGGCTATGTCTGTTGTTTTTAGTAACTGTGGGACGACCCCCGTGTCCATGCTCCCTCTCCATAGGATGATAAAAGCTCGTGATAGGGGCTTCATGCAGTTCTTGATGAACACAGAGTTCCATGAGTCTGGCCCTGGGTCAGAGTGCATGGGCATGTCATTTATTGCCTGTTCGAAGTCATTTGGTGTCAGGATAATGTCAAATAGGTACCAAATTCTGTGGCTCTCTCATAAAAAGTTTATTTTGATCTTCGACTCTCAGTCTGGTTAGCGGCTTGCTAAAAACTGAGTCATATTGGGACTTGAGTAGCTCACTCATTTCCTTGCTGTCATCTGTGTAGGACTCACCTTGTATAAGTAGGGGCCCAATACTGGATGTTGTTCTCGACTTTGATTTGGCATAAGAAAAGAAATACTTTGGGTTTCTTACGATTTTATTTATGGCTTTTAGTTCTTCCCGCGATTCCTGACTCCTATAAGAATTCTTTAGCTTAAGTTCGATGCTTGCTATTTCTCTGACCAGTGACTGGTTGTGTAGATTGATGTCTGCACTAGTTGTGATGTAGTGATTCGTTGTGTAGACTGATGTCTGCACTAGTTGTGATGTAGTGATTGGTTGTGTAGACTGATGTCTGCACTAGTTGTGATGTAGTGATTGGTTGTGTAGACTGATGTCTGCACTAGTTGTGATGTAGTGACTGGTTGTGTAGACTCACTGACGTTTGCACTAGTTGTGATGTAGTGACTGGTTGTGTAGACTGATGTCTGCACTAGTTGTGATGTAGTGACTGGTTGTGTAGACTGATGTTTGCACTAGTTGTGATGTAGTGACTGGTTGTGTAGACTCACTGATGTCTCACTGCAGTTCCATGTTGCAACCATTTTCTTAAGTGTTTTTCTTGCCTCTGTTGAATTGTTTGTTTTGATACTGCCTTTTTTTTTACTAATTCAAATATTTTCCGCTACAAATTGCATAATTGCCAACCGGCACTGTGTTAATCTGGAAACTCTCTCCAGATTCCAGATTCTCCAGATTCTTAATTATTATAATCGCCTGATAATTCCCTTATGCAGACCTCAGTATCTTTGTGTAGTTTGCTTCCCATTTTGAGATGGAAGCCAAGACTCCACAAGAACCGTAAGTGTTATTGTTCAGGATTCGCCATCCATTTGTACACATTTCTGTTGTACTAGAGTGAAAATTGTGCACTGTAGATGTAGAAGCAGAGAAACTTGCTTCATTTGGTACTATTTTGGTAATATTATTGTCAAGGGGCACATCCCCCCCCCACAGGCGCTGTATAATCCTACGGGTTTAGCCCTTCCCTATCATTATAATAATAATATTTTCAAGGTGCATTGTTGCAATCAGGGTAATATACTTCCATGGGTAGGTAGTCAGAAGTGCTAGTTGGTTTTCGCGGTTTTAAAAAAAAATGTTTAGATTGGAGGAGAGATTATGTGGGACCCTTTTTTATACAGGATTTAGTGGATTTATTTGTGGTAGTGACGACAGGATGTACTCTGACGAGGTATTGATGGATGTGATGTACTGAAACACAGTGAGAGGCAGTTCATACACTATCTCTTCATGTGGCTAGACTTATGAACTCTTTCTCCTTGACCACCAACTACACATGACGAACATAAGATATCGTAAATGATTTACATGGTAGTGTTTTGAGTTACGTCCAGCTTGTAACGATACGATGATGGTGCCGATGATTGACAGCAGAAGCTGAACTTGATCTTACGACCAGAGCTTTGGTAAGAAGGGTAAGGAAGAAGGATGGGTAAGGAAGAAGGATGGGTAAGGAAGAAGGATGGGTAAGGAAGAAGGATGGGTAAGGAAGAAGGATGGGTAAGGAAGAATGATGGGTAAGGAAGAAGGATGGGTAAATATAGAAATATGGGAAAAGGATGGGAGAAGAGAGGCAGGATACGAAAGGGAAGTGACACAACCACTATGGTGCAATTTGAAACGTGTATGTGTAATAACAGATAATTATTGGAAGTGATATAACACTTACCCATCAGAGTCACACAGATATATAGGTGCATGACTCTGAGTCCGTAATAGATATACAAGTTGCAATTGCGCTTTTTTGCGACTGCATAACGAATATTGCGACGACAAGGCAAGGCGATGGTTATAAAAATAATTCATGTAAAATCACTGGACACATTGGCTTCTTTCAAGTTGGTGTCCCGCCATAGTAAATATAGTGAATTTTTAATAGTAGATGTGAAAGTAGAAAAGTTATATAAGATATCTCCATAATTAGGGGAGATAATATTCTTAGTAGACATAGAAGGGTTGTGGTGTTACCCAATCATCTTCATCTGCAGAGAGGTTGTTAAAGATCATTGGTCGATGGTAATCGTCTTTATGGATGAAGCGACGCAGCCTCTGTGGGAGAGTCATTCTTTGGGTCCTGTGGGGAAATGATATAGTCGGTAGTATTCTCAACTTGGGGAGGATGTTCTCTATCTAGTATGTAGAGTTCTTGCATTGCATAGAGTTGCCTCTTTTTCAGCATATAAAGGCGTACATTTAAGGCAGTAATATCCTGGTGTACGTGTAAATCTGCCACTTTCATTCTGTCTCTCCTCCTGGTACCCGTAATAAAGCGGAGAGCTCTATTCTGGACCCGTTGCAACCGTAACATGTTGGTCTTTGTTGTTAAGGGCACTGGGACACATGAGTTCTCAAGTATAAGTCTTATCATCATTTTATACAGATGTTTTTTGACGTGGGAAGGGGCTTGATTAAATCTATAGAGACTGCTAAGACCGGCTTGGGCTATGTTGATCTTTTTACTGACGTAAGATGTTGAGTGAAGTTGATTTAGTTACGAAAGTATGTAATGTAATACTGGAGAAGAATTTTGTGATGTACTCCCAGTAGGTAGCAGTTAAAGTTTCCAGTAAAGTCTCATTATAATCCTTAGAGCAAGGTGATGCATCGGCTACTTACTTACTTACCTAAACGACTTGAACATGTTCCGTGCTGTCGCTGTCCACCATTGGCCTGACCTCTAGACATGGAGGAACCTTACATATTAAGGTTGTAATTTTTTTACGCTTGAATTTAGCTGTTATTCTACCTTAGTTCATTTCACAGTAAACCTTATCTAATAATAATATCTTTATTTCTACAAGTACATGTACAAGTTATACAGGTCTAGCTGACAGCACTGATATACTACTATATACAAAGCCGCTTGTTATGCTGAGCATTTCGGGCAAATTAGGTTAATTTTGTGCACAGGATGCGACCCACATCAGGTACCTATTTTACTGATAGGTGAACAGGGACAGCAGGTGTCTTAAGAAAACACGTCCGTATGTTTTCACCTCTACCGGGGATCGAACCACGGACCGCGATGTGTAGCCTGAGTGAGCTAGCAGTCCAGCTACAGGACACTCTGCCTATGATGCCACCCATAACAAATGATTAACACCCAGGTACCTACCTACTGGTACGTGAACAGGGTCAGTAGGTATAAGGAAATATTCCCAGTGTTTCCATTCGTGCCGGAATTTAACGCCGGCGCCTGACTGGCGAGTCGAGGAACTGTAACCACTTATTCCACGATCCATTTGTTGATGATAGGTGATCAGAAACGTTATTTTTTTATGATTGCTTGCAGGCTATGGGTAAGCAGCCCCTTATTCCGGATATCTTAGTCTCTTTTTGTGATACGTATAACCACAAGGGAAGGATTCTTATCGCCTTTCATAGAATAATTGAAATGGGGGAATTAAAAAGATTAAACCCTATAAAGATGGAAAGTCCATGAATCCTGCCATTGTATAACATTTTATAGACATCCGTTTATGACCACTAAAACAGCACGTCACTTACATGGTTGATATACATCACACACTACACCACAGCAATAATCACTCGAATAAAATTACCTAACCGGTGGCCTGAGGGTGGGGCTCCCCCGGAGGTGCCCCGGGGGAGCCCCGCGGGGTGCCCCGGTGGTTTGGTGGCTACAGCTCTCGCTTCACACACGAAGGACCCGGGTTGGATTCCCGGCGGGGTGGAAACACTTCGACGTGCTTCCTTACACCTGTTGTCATGTTCACCTAGCAGCAAATAGGTACCTGGGTGTTAGTCGACTGGTGTGGCTCGCATCCTGGGGGACAAACTCTGGCCATACAATAGAGCTGGAAAATAATGTAAGGGACCTGGGAGTAGTAATGTCTGAGGATCTCACTTTCAAGGATCACAACAGTGCCACAATCACAAGTGCAAAGAAAATGATAGGATGGATAATGAGAACGTTCAAAACGAGAGATGCCAAGCCAATGATGATCCTTTTCAAATCACTTGTTCTTTCTAGGCTGGAATACTGCTGTACATTAACATCTCCATTCAAAGCAGGTGAAATTCCAGATCTAGAGGGTGTACAGAGATCCTTTACTGCACGTATAAGTTCTGTCAAGCACCTTAACTACTGGGAACGCTTGGAAACACTTGACTTGTACTCGTTGGAACGCAGGAGAGAGAGATATATCATAATCTACACTTGGAAAATCTTGGAAGGAATGGTCCCAAATCTGCACACAGAAATCACTCCCTACGAAAGTGAAAGACTGGGCAGGCGATGCAAAATGCCCCCAATTAAAAGTAGGGGCGCCATTGGTACACTAAGAGAAAGCATCATAATTGTCCGGGGCCCAAGACTGTTCAACAGCCTCCCACCAAGCATAAGGAGAATTACCAATAAACCTCTGGCTGCCTTCAAGAGAGAGCTGGACAGATACCTAAAGTCAGTGCCAGATCAGCCGGGCTGTGGTTCGTACGTTGGACTGCGTGCGGCCAGCAGTAATAGACTGGTTGATCAGGCCCTGATCCACCGGGAGGTCTAGTCGTGGACCGGGCCGCGGGGGCGTTGATCCCCGGAATAACCCCCAGGTAGGTAGACAAGATTGAGGACCACAATGGAAATAAGACAGACACTCCTCTATGACACACTGACTTTCTTGGGTTATCCTGGGTGGCTAACCCTCCGGGGTTAAAAATCAGAAGAAAATCTTATGTTAACCTTGTAAAAAATCTAAAATTATATTATAAATTCCCACTTTCTGCCAGCATACAAATGTACAGCAGAGGCTGTGTGGTTATTACAGACAAGATCCAACAATGCAAGTATTGACACGGGTTGTTGGCAGGATCACTGAGATTATCTACAAACCCGAAAAAAAACGTTAAGAGAGTGACGAGGGAACATACCGGACTGGAGCGGCCAGCAGCTTCCCTGGTATTATGAGCCCGCGACTCCTCACCAACCCTCCCTACCACCACCTGCAATACACTGAATTCTTCCGGCAGCCGTTGTAGCTAATGCCAGCCAGAGTAAAAGTGATCCTCTTGCTCCTCCCCTATTCTGCTTCCCCTACCATCTATCAGGCGAGGGGCCAGTGGTGTCGTGAAGGTTGGGGCGGGGGGGCCGCCCCGGGTGACACCAGAGATGCTGCCCTGGGTGACACGAAAGATGCCACCCCGGGTGACACCAAAGATGCCACCCCGGGTGACACCAAAGATGCCACCCCGGGTGACACCAAAGATGCCGCCCCGGGTGGCACCAAAGATGCCGCCCCGGGTGGCACCAACCCTGGTGACCCTGTACCACATCACACCAACATAGCCTGCACTACCTTTCGATCTACCCCAAAATGTTGCCATTTTTATTTTTTTCTGAACAGATTTAGCACAGGTGTGATCGCTGGCAGCTTCGTTAATTAGAGTTAATGACCAGTAACTATTTTAAATCGAATAGTAATTAGGTAACCCCGACGAGGTACCCTTTGAAGTGTTGACACACTTTTCTTCCTCCAAAGCTTGACTGGCTTCATATAGATTATTCCCCATCAACTTCTTGCAGTTAAGAAGAGCTAGAGACTTCAGTACCATGTAAGGAACACTCATCTCATCATATTCACTTTGTATGTTGCTGCCGATAAGTTTAATTGTACAGACCTTCCATTTTGTGCTCAGTCAGAACGATTATCATTATCGTTTATTGCAATGATAGACATAAAATATTGTGGAAAATTAAATTTACCTGGATGTAACTCATAAGATACATACCAGTAAATGGTAACAAAGATAATTATTCTTTATCAAGGTTACAGAGACAAGTAGGAATTTTAGGACACCTAGGTCGCAAAAAATGTCCCCCTTCGATACCTACTACAATCTATCTCTCCACAAGTCATTCTGGACCTATATTAATTTCAAATGAAATATACATCACCAGGAATTCTGGTAAAAACATTAATATAAATATGTGGACAGTATATTAAATTTAAAATGTGAATGCATATACATTGAAGGAGAATTTATAATAATAAGACTCACCAATTTGTCTAGAGATTACTGTGTATCATACACAAACCCCCTGCCTAAATTATGAAGAAAATAGTGGCCAGAATTTCAACATAAATAGACAACTTAGCTGGGGTTCCAAAGCTGTCCTGTCCATCTGCTTAATGTTCACGTTATGCAGGACTGCAAATCCAACAATTTTGGCTCCTATTTGAGTGGTTTTAAGTCCAATATAACCCCTAGAGCCACGAAAATTCTTCCAATTTTCACTAACGTTTGTCTCCGTCAATTCAAAACATGGCGACCCTCCTCCAGTGACGCTCACCCATCGCTCGTTCTTTATTTATTTACAAATTAATTTTTATTACCTACAATATATGCCATCAATTTACATACAAAATACACTGTATATTTGGAAAATATACAGTATTTTCTACAAATATTGGTAACTTTTGTCACTCTAGTAGTCATGATGTGTACATTGAAGACGACTTTGTACACACACTTACCTATCAAGGTATTATTCATCTATTTCTTGGTGCCATCATTATCTTAACTAGCTGTGATTCTTCCAGTTTAATAAATATATACATTATCAGGTCACTTTCCAGTATTAACCAGTATCAGTGTTGGTAATCCTATCTTCCCAGGTCAGACATTTAAACGTAAACTTTCATATTAATCCGGACTAACATTCCTCTCTCGAAATCTTAATTTTCTAACTTTCTAAGTGATATTTAATATTACAACCGCTTGGACTGTCACTCAGACTCCCACTACTCCAAATTCAACTACTAAAATATTCCTAAATTTCATGTAATAAAACGTGCCGCTTAAAGATTAGGCTTAGCCTATAGAAAAAGAAATATCACCGTGAAATACTGAAGCGCGTTCAAGTAGCCTCAACTTGTGTCAGGGAACAAACAACAGCTTCGTCAAGCTGGCAAATGTTAGTCAATGTTCTCAGGGTAACATATATAATGCTGTATAGCCCTTGTAGTTTAGCGCTTCTTTTTTATGATAATAATAATAACAGATATAGTCAGATAACCCACCTTCATCCTCTCCATAGAACAAATGGTTAGTCAATGCTTGAGTTGCTACATATAGCTTGGACAATCTACCCATCACCACAAAGTCGAAATTAAAGTCGAGAGATGATGCTAGAAATTAGTTCGTTTTATGCTCGCCAGGGATGATGATTGCAACGTTCCTTTTACTAAGTTTTATTTGGACTCTGTACTAAAGGCAAATTCACTTTGCGAGCGATGAATACTATCACAGCATGAATGTTAGGTTAGGTTAGGTTAGGTTAGGTTAGGTAGGGTTTGTCAGGAAACAGGTGTTTCCTGACGCAGGTCTTAGTCATATGATGACCCGCAGCTGGAACTTTTGGTCATCTGACCGGTCCACCCCTTTAAAAATTATAGTTATGATTATAATCATTTTATAGCCTGTCAAGTACTAGGCAGTCCTTTACCTGCACTATACAACATGAATTACACAACTGGAGAACTCTCCAAATAGTCAGCCGTTGTTCTATTTTTCCCATTCCAAAACCCAACCAACAAAATTCATTTCGCTCATTATCTCTTGCTAACTATTTATGTACAACAAGCATAAAATTAAACAATTTCTATCGTCTCCATGGTTGTATACATGGAAGGAGTGTCTCTTTGTATAACCATGTTTCTCATCCTGCACACAACAGCTCAAAGCTGAATTTAATATAACTAGCGATGATGTAATCATTAATGAAAAAGAGAATGGATGTAAGAGGATGACTTATCTGCTGGATTAAACTTATTAAACAAAAGTGTAACTAAAGATTTTTTATTTATATAATAATTTCGAATTATATAGTAATTGGTTGGCTATGCCTAGCCAACTCAGTTATTATATGATTAGCTGTACACACAATAAAACACACTTAGGAGAAAGTAATGACGAGGTTTCGGTCCAACTTTTGGACCAACGACAAGTCACACTGACTTTCTTAACTTCTCAGTGGTTCAAGTGGGATCAAAACGTCGTCACTACTTTCCCCTAAGTGCGAGTAATTGCGTATTGTTCCAGCCACGGTATTGTGACTTTATGGTTAACTTCGCTGATATAATAATTCGCACCACCAGATTCTCCATTACTCAAAATATGCCTTATTTATGTCAGGACTTCGGTGATGATTTAAATCTCGTCTGTACAACAATTGACTGTGCTACATGTTCTTATGTCAGACAAAAAGCTTGGAGGACTTGAAAAATTGCAGGTTGAAACAATGAGGATTATCCTAGTATGTCAATGTACCACCCAAATACTAAACCTGCAGAAAGAACTTGATTTTGCAAACATTAGAAATAGTGTCACAGCTGCTAAGCTTCCATACTCCACCTCAGTGAAATGTAGCCTCGCCAAGAAATGACTACGCTGTGATATTTTTGCATAATACATGTTATTGTCGTCCTTTTGTGGTTTTTGCCCTGGTAAATTACATGAGTAAATAGTGGGTGTGGGTTGCCTACGTGTAAGTAAGCTAGTGAAACACCCATATGGTTCATGACGCTGCCAGTGTGCACATGCTGGACTCAATCTGTCACATTCACCTTCTTGTGTACTGAGAGTAGGGTTGATACTGCCATTACCGGGAGGACGACCAACCCTTCACACGAACACTGCTCTAACCCACACGGGTGGAACACTTCAAGTAAACTTGATAATAATAATAATAATAATAATAATAATAATAATAATAATAATAATAATGTATACATTTATGCAGACTGTGAGCACTTAATATTTGGTTTCCTTCTCGTCTGACTGGAAGAAACTTTGCAGTATATTATTTAATAATGCCAAGTGTCGAGTAATAGTGCAAGAACCTCAGAGTAAAAACCTCAGTAAATACAGACTATCTTCTATCTCTCAACTCCATCTACAACGAAAAAATAATCTGAAGAGATGGTTGTAATGATTTAATTCTCATTAGATAGGACGTGTCTGAGTGCAGGACAAGTACCTTCTGAGTGCAGGACAAGTACCTTCTGAGTGCAGGACAAGTACCTTCTGAGTGCAGGACAAGTACCTTCTGAGTGCAGGACAAGTGTCTCCCAAGAAAATCAGCACGTCATTCAGGACTATGTCTTATTTTCATTGTGGTCCTTCAATCTTTTACCCCAGGATGTGACTCACACCCAGGTACCTGCTTACTGCTAGGTGAACAAGGACAGCAGGTGTAAGGAAACATGCCCAACGTTTCCACCCGTGCCGAGGATTGAACCACGGATTCACTGTGTAAAGCGAGAGCGTTGCCAACCGAGCCACGGGACACTTCATTGTTAATGCTAAGATATCTGAAACACTAAGCTTGTATCCATATTTGTCGTCGACTACATGAAAGAACTTGAGACTGAAACCCAATTATAACCAGTTTTTTTAGTGGTAGTAAGATATCTGATTTTTGGAGATCGTGTCTTCCTATTGTATTGTGTACACTAGCTACATTCCTGGAGGGTGTTCCGGGGGTCAACGCTTCCGCGGCCCGGTCCTTGACCAGACCTTCCAATGGATCACGGCCTGATCAACCAGGGTGTTACTGCTAGCTGAATGTAGTCCAACGTACGAGCCACAGCCCGGCTGATCAGATACTGACTTTAGATAGCCATCAATCTCCCTCTTGAAGGCAGTCAGAGGTCTATTGGTAATTACCCTTATGCCTGATGGGAGGCTGTTGAACAGTCTTGGGCCCCTGACACTTATTGTGTTGTCTCTAGGTGTACTCATGGCTCCCCTATTTTTCATTGGGAGTATGTTGCACCGTCTGCCCAGTCCTTTGCTTTCGTAGGGAGTGATTTCTGTGTGCATATTTGGGACCAGTCCCTCTTGGATTTTTTCAGGTGTAGATTATGACGCACGGGACTGCACATGCTATGTATGGGACGCGCGGCACTGCACATGCTATGTATGGGACGCACGGAACTGCCCATGCTATGTATGGGACGCACGGGACTGCCCATGCTATGTATGGGACGCACGGGACTGCCCATGCTGTGTATGGAACGCACGGCACTGCACATGCTATGTATGGGACACACGGGACTGCCCATGCTATGTATGGGACGCACGGCACTGCCCATGCTATGTATGGGACGCACGGGGCTGCACATGCTATGTATGGGACGCACGAGAGTGCACATTCTGTATACGTACCATACACACCGAACGCATAACTTACACATTCCGCACACATAACACATATCGTACAGAGCACAACTTACAATGACTTATATGTCATCTTTTAATTACACAAAGGGAGACGTAATATGGTTCAAAGAAAGCGAGTCTAGCATTCCTTGTTGAGTGCTGAGAACTGCCAGGTGTAACATTCACTGCTGTCTCATGGCTGAGAGCAGATAGTGTTCTGAGAACTGCCAGGTGTAACATTCACTGCTGTCTCATGGCTGAGAGCAGATAGTGTTCTGAGAACTGCCAGGTGTAACATTCACTGCTGTCTCATGGCTGAGAGCAGATAGTGTTCTGAGAACTGCCAGGTGTAACATTCACTGCTGCCTCATGGCTGAGAGCAGATAGTGTTCTGAGAACTGCCAGGTGTAACATTCACTGCTGCCTCATGGCTGAGAGCAGATAGTGTTCTGAGAACTGCCAGGTGTAACATTCACTGCTGCCTCATGGCTGAGAGCAGATAGTGTTCTGAGAACTGCCAGGTGTAACATTCACTGCTGCCTCATGGCTGAGAGCAGATAGTGTTCTGAGAACTGCCAGGTTTAACATTCACTGCTGCCTCATGGCTGAGAGCAGATAGTGTTCTGAGAACTGCCAGGTTTAACATTCACTGCTGTCTCATGGCTGAGAGCAGATAGTGTTCTGAGAACTGCCAGGTTTAACATTCACTGCTGTCTCATGGCTGAGAGCAGATAGTGTTCTGAGAACTGCCAGGTGTAACATTCACTGCTGCCTCATGGCTGAGAGCAGATAGTGTTCTGAGAACTGCCAGGTGTAACATTCACTGCTGTCTCATGGCTGAGAGCAGATAGTGTTCTGAGAACTGCCAGGTTTAACATTCACTGCTGCCTCATGGCTGAGAGCAGATAGTGTTCTGAGAACTGCCAGGTGTAACATTCACTGCTGCCTCATGGCTGAGAGCAGATAGTGTTCTGAGAACTGCCAGGTGTAACATTCACTGCTGTCTCATGGCTGAGAGCAGATAGTGTTCTGAGAACTGCCAGGTTTAACATTCACTGCTGTCTCATGGCTGAGAGCAGATAGTGTTCTGAGAACTGCCAGGTTTAACATTCACTGCTGTCTCATGGCTGAGAGCAGATAGTGTTCTGAGAACTGCCAGGTGTAACATTCACTGCTGCCTCATGGCTGAGAGCAGATAGTGTTCTGAGAACTGCCAGGTTTAACATTCACTGCTGTCTCATGGCTGAGAGCAGATAGTGTTCTGAGAACTGCCAGGTGTAACATTCACTGCTGCCTCATGGCTGAGAGCAGATAGTGTTCTGAGAACTGCCAGGTTTAACATTCACTGCTGCCTCATGGCTGAGAGCAGATAGTGTTCTGAGAACTGCCAGGTTTAACATTCACTGCTGTCTCATGGCTGAGAGCAGATAGTGTTCTGAGAACTGCCAGGTTTAACATTCACTGCTGTCTCATGGCTGAGAGCAGATAGTGTTCTGAGAACTGCCAGGTTTAACATTCACTGCTGCCTCATGGCTGAGAGCAGATAGTGTTCTGAGAACTGCCAGGTTTAACATTCACTGCTGTCTCATGGCTGAGAGCAGATAGTGTTCTGAGAACTGCCAGGTTTAACATTCACTGCTGCCTCATGGCTGAGAGCAGATAGTGTTCTGAGAACTGCCAGGTTTAACATTCACTGCTGTCTCATGGCTGAGAGCAGATAGTGTTCTGAGAACTGCCAGGTTTAACATTCACTGCTGTCTCATGGCTGAGAGCAGATAGTGTTCTGAGAACTGCCAGGTGTAACATTCACTGCTGTCTCATGGCTGAGAGCAGATAGTGTTCTGAGAACTGCCAGGTTTAACATTCACTGCTGCCTCATGGCTGAGAGCAGATAGTGTTCTGAGAACTGCCAGGTTTAACATTCACTGCTGTCTCATGGCTGAGAGCAGATAGTGTTCTGAGAACTGCCAGGTTTAACATTCACTGCTGTCTCATGGCTGAGAGCAGATAGTGTTCTGAGAACTGCCAGGTGTAACATTCACTGCTGCCTCATGGCTGAGAGCAGATAGTGTTCTGAGAACTGCCAGGTGTAACATTCACTGCTGTCTCATGGCTGAGAGCAGATAGTGTTCTGAGAACTGCCAGGTTTAACATTCACTGCTGTCTCATGGCTGAGAGCAGATAGTGTTCTGAGAACTGCCAGGTTTAACATTCACTGCTGTCTCATGGCTGAGAGCAGATAGTGTTCTGAGAACTGCCAGGTTTAACATTCACTGCTGTCTCATGGCTGAGAGCAGATAGTGTTCTGAGAACTGCCAGGTGTAACATTCACTGCTGCCTCATGGCTGAGAGCAGATAGTGTTCTGAGAACTGCCAGGTTTAACATTCACTGCTGCCTCATGGCTGAGAGCAGATAGTGTTCTGAGAACTGCCAGGTTTAACATTCACTGCTGTCTCATGGCTGAGAGCAGATAGTGTTCTGAGAACTGCCAGGTTTAACATTCACTGCTGTCTCATGGCTGAGAGCAGATAGTGTTCTGAGAACTGCCAGGTTTAACATTCACTGCTGTCTCATGGCTGAGAGCAGATAGTGTTCTGAGGACGCTGAATGACCATTCACATTGTGTCATCATCAGTGAAAGGAAGACGAACACCGTGTTGATGAAACTGGGGACCCAACTCTACAGGTAGATACATTCCCTATGAGTATACGACAATACACTGAGATGTATTGTATATGTTTCAATAATATATGCTGAGAGTTTAATTAATGTTTTATGGATGAGTGTTGACAGTGGTGAACACGTAATGTGCAACCTTAATGTGACTTATTTATATATATAAAGTCGATAGAATTTAAATATATGAACAAGACACATGCGGTTTATAGCATTTATTGCTTTATTCACATGGTACATTTTACCACCATAGGCTTTAAAACCCATTAATCAACCAAGTACTGGAGTTTCTTTTTTGTTTGGTGGTTAGAATGGCGCCCTCATACGCGAAATTAGATCGTAAAAGAGTAATCAGGAGGTTCAGTTCGCGGGAAAAAAAATCAGGCTTAAAACCTGTAGTCACTTTCTTTCATCATTAGATGGTTTAGACCCCTGGTTGTCTTCAAGCGGGAGCTGAACAGTTACCTAAAGTCAGTGCCGGATCATCCGGGCTGTGGTTCTTACGTTGGACTACGTGGGGCAGTGTCTGTATCAGTGCTGCCAGACCTGAAGAGTGAATCATACATGAGAGTGTCTGTATCACTGCTGCCAGACCTGAAGAGTGAATCATACATGAGAGTGTCTGTATCACTGCTGCCAGACCTGAAGAGTGAATCATACATGAGAGTGTCTGTACTACTGCTGCCAGACCTGAAGAGTGAATCATACATGAGAGTGTCTGTATCACTGCTGCCAGACCTGAAGAGTGAATCATACATGAGAGTGTCTGCATCACTGCTGCCAGACCTGAAGAGTGAATCATACATGAGAGTGTCTCTACTACTGCTGCCAGACCTGAAGAGTGAATCATACATGAGAGTGTCTGTATCACTGCTGCCAGACCTGAAGAGGGAATCATACATGAGAGTGTCTCTACTACTGCTGCCAGACCTGAAGAGTGAATCATACATGAGAGTGTCTGTATCACTGCTGCCAGACCTGAAGAGTGAATCATACATGAGAGTGTCTGCATCACTGCTGCCAGACCTGAAGAGTGAATCATACATGAGAGTGTCTGTATCACTGCTGCCAGACCTGAAGAGTGAATCATACATGAGAGTGTCTGTACTACTGCTGCCAGACCTGAAGAGTGAATCATACATGAGAGTGTCTGTATCACTGCTGCCAGACCTGAAGAGTGAATCATACATGAGAGTGTCTGTATCACTGCTGCCAGACCTGAAGAGTGAATCATACATGAGAGTGTCTGTATCACTGCTGCCAGACCTGAAGAGTGAATCATACATGAGAGTGTCTGTACTACTGCTGCCAGACCTGAAGAGTGAATCATACATGAGAGTGTCTGTATCACTGCTGCCAGACCTGAAGAGTGAATCATACATGAGAGTGTCTGTATCACTGCTGCCAGACCTGAAGAGTGAATCATACATGGGAGTGTCTGTACTACTGCTGCCAGACCTGAAGAGTGAATCATACATGAGAGTGTCTGTATTACTGCTGCCAGACCTGAAGAGTGAATCATACATGAGAGTGTCTGTACTACTGCTGCCAGACCTGAAGAGTGAATCATACATGAGAGTGTCTGTATCACTGCTGCCAGACCTGAAGAGTGAATCATACATGAGAGTGTCTGTATTACTGCTGCCAGACCTGAAGAGTGAATCATACATGAGAGTGTCTGTACTACTGCTGCCAGACCTGAAGAGTGAATCATACATGAGAGTGTCTGTATCACTGCTGCCAGACCTGAAGAGTGAATCATACATGAGAGTGTCTGTACTACTGCTGCCAGACCTGAAGAGTGAATCATACATGAGAGTGTCTGTATCACTGCTGCCAGACCTGAAGAGTGAATCATACATGAGAGTGTCTGTACTACTGCTGCCAGACCTGAAGAGTGAATCATACATGAGAGTGTCTGTATCACTGCTGCCAGACCTGAGGAGTGAATCATACATGAGAGTGTCTGTACTACTGCTGCCAGACCTGAAGAGTGAATCATACATGAGAGTGTCTGTATCACTGCTGCCAGACCTGAAGAGTGAATCATACATGAGAGTGTCTGTATCACTGCTGCCAGACCTGAAGAGTGAATCATACATGAGAGTGTCTGTATCACTGCTGCCAGACCTGAAGAGTGAATCATACATGAGAGTGTCTGTATCACTGCTGCCAGACCTGAAGAGTGAATCATACATGAGAGTGTCTGTATCACTGCTGCCAGACCTGAAGAGTGAATCATACATGAGAGTGTCTGTATCACTGCTGCCAGACCTGAAGAGTGAATCATACATGAGAGTGTCTGTATCACTGCTGCCAGACCTGAAGAGTGAATCATACATGAGAGTGTCTGTATCACTGCTGCCAGACCTGAAGAGTGAATCATACATGAGAGTGTCTGTATCACTGCTGCCAGACCTGAGGAGTGAATCATACATGAGAGTGTCTCTACTACTGCTGCCAGACCTGAAGAGTGAATCATACATGAGAGTGTCTGTACTACTGCTGCCAGACCTGAAGAGTGAATCATACATGAGAGTGTCTGTATCACTGCTGCCAGACCTGAAGAGTGAATCATACATGAGAGTGTCTGTATCACTGCTGCCAGACCTGAAGAGTGAATCATACATGAGAGTGTCTGTATCACTGCTGCCAGACCTGAAGAGTGAATCATACATCCTGAGAGTTAGCAGTAGTTCAGTAGTCATTGGAATTATTTTGTTTCACTTCAACTCATTTTAAAGATGCCACCAACAAAATTTCTAGGCAGACAGGGAAAACAGATATAAGGAGACTTTCCCAGCGGTTATGAGCCAAAAACCCAACCATTAAGCAAATTTTACGACTATTTTTGCTTCATATAACTAACGTATTATAAAGAAATAATTCCAGTGTTCGTCGCTGACTGTCCCCTTGAAGAACCATCTTGAAGTAGCGTTCAGAAGGTCACTCTCGCTGACTCTTTCATCAAACACAACATGCAAACAGTTTCCCAGTTTTTTATAATCTGCTGCTGGTCACATTACTACTGCCAGAGTAAAAGGAATGGATGAAGAACTTTAAACTTGCTGTTGGTCACATTACTACTGCCAGAGTAAAAGGAATGGATGAAGAACTTTAAACTTGCTGCTGGTCACATTACTACTGCCAAAGTAAAATGAATGAATGAAGAACTTTAAACTTGCTGTTGGTCACATTACTACTGCCAAAGTAAAAGGAATGAATGAAGAACTTTAAACTTGCTGTTGGTCACATTACTACTGCCAAAGTAAAAGGAATGAATGAAGAACTTTAAACTTGCTGTTGGTCACATTACTACTGCCATTACTAATCCAATTCCTGTAGGGTTAGGTTTTCATCATCTTTCTTTAGGGACTTTCCTCAACTTTAAATGAAGAAAATCTTCACTCGAAGCATTGTGTTTAGGGATGTCAGACGTGTGTTGCGAGAAGCGCTTTATCTTGTTCTTGTAGTAAGAATCTTTTTCTGATGAAGTCTCTCCTTGCAGGTATACCTGAGGTATACCTGGAGAGGGTTTCGGAAGTCAACGCCCTCGCGGCCCGGTCTGTGACCAGGCCTCATGGTGGATCAGGGCCTGATCAACTAGGTTGTTACGGACTTTAGGTGCTAACTTTAGGTGCCTGTCAGCGCCTTCTTGAGGACAGCCAAGGGTCTATTGGTAATCCCCCTTATGTATGTTGGGAGACAGCTGAACAGTCTTAGGCCCCTGACACTTACTGTGTTGTCTCTTATCGTGCTAGTGACACCCCTGCTTTTCATTGGGGGGATGTTGCATCGTCTGCCAAGTCTTTTGCTTTCATAGGGAGTGATTTTCGTGTGCAAGTTTGGTACTAATGCCTCTTGGATTTTCCATATGTATATAATCATGTATCTCTCCCGCCTGCGTTCTGGGAAGTACAGGTTGAGAAACTTTAAGCGTTCCCGGTAACTGAGGTGTTTTATCGCAGTTATTTGTGCCGTGAAGGTTCTCTATATATTTTCTAGGTCAGCAATTTCACCTGTATTGAAAGCTTCTATTAGTGTGCAGCAATATTCCATCCTAGATAGAACAAACGACTTGAAGAGTGTCATCACGGGTTTGGCCTTCCTAGTTTTGAAGGTTCTCATTATCCATTCTGTCATGTTTCTAGCAGATGCGACTGATACAATGTTACGGTCTTTGAAGGTGAGATCCTCTGACATTATCACTCCCACGTCTTTTACATTAGTTTTTCGCTCTATTGTATAATTGGAATTTGTTTTATACTCTGATATAGTTTTAATTTCCTCACGTTTTCCATATCGGAGTACGTAATTGAAATTTCTCATCATTGAACTTCATATTGTTTTCTGCAGCCCATCTAAAGATTTGGTTGATGTCCGCCTTGAGTCTTGCAGTGTCTTCAATGGAAGACACTGTCATGCCAATTCGGGTGTCATCTGCAAAGGAAGTCACGGTGCTGTGGCTTACATCCCTGTCTATATCAGATATGAGGATGAGGAACAAGATGGGAGCGAGTACTGTGCCTTGTGGAGCAGAGCTTTCACTGTAGCTGCCTCAGACTTTACTGTTTACTACTACTCTTTATGTTCTATTTGTTGGGAGATTATAGATCCATCTGCCAACTTTTCCTTTTATTCCTTCATCACGCATTGTATGCGCTATTACACCATGGTCACACTTGTCAAAGGCTTTTGCAAAGTTTGTGTATACTACATCTGCAGTTTGTTTGTCTTCTAGAGCATCCAGGACCTTGTCCTAGTGATCCAGTAGTTGAGACAGACAGGAGCGACCCGCTCTTAATCCATGTTGCCCTGGGTTGTGTAAATGATGAGTATCTAGATGAGTGGCAATCTTGCTTCTTAGGACCCTTTCAAAAAGTTTTATGATATGGGATGTTAGCGCTATCGGTCTGTAGTTCTTTGCTATTGCTGTACTGCCACCTTTGTGGAGTGGGGCTATGTCTGTTGTTTATTGTAGCAGTGGGACGACCCCCGTGTCCATGCTCCCTCTCCATAGGATGGTAAGGGCTCGTGATGGGGGCTTCTTGCAGTTCTTGATGAACACGGAGTTCCATGAGTCTGGCCCTGGGGCAGAGTGCATGGGCATGTCATTTATCGCCTGTTCGAAGTCATTTGGCGTCAGGATAATATCAGATAGGTTAGAGTCTACCAAATACTGTGTCTCGCTCATAAAAAATTCATTTAGGTCTTCGACTCTTAGTCTGGTTAGCGACTCGCTAAAAACCGAGTCATATTGAGACTTGAGTAGCTCACTCATTTCCTTGCTGTCATCCGTGTAAGACCCATCTCGTCTAAGTAGGGGCTCAATACTGGATGCTGTTCTCGACTTTTATTTGGCATAAGAATTATTTTGAGTTTCTTCCAATTTCATTTATGGCTTTTAGTTCTTCCCGCGTTTATTGACTCCTATAAGATTCCTTTAGCTGTAGTTCGATGTTTACTATTTCTCTGACCAGTGTCTCCCTTCATATTACAGATATATTGGCCTCTTTTAGCAGCTCTGTTATTCTTTGCCTTCGCCTATATAGGGAGCGCCTTTATCTTCCTAGTTTACATCATCTCTTCCTTTTCCTTAAAGGAATATGCCTTGAACATACCTCGAGTGTCACAGAGTTAATTTCTTCCAGACATAGGTTAAGTTTCGTGTTGCTTAGGCTATCTTCCTAGTTTATATCACTTAGGACCTGGATGACTTGGTCCCACTTTATGTTTTTGTTATTGAAGTTGAATTTGGTGAAGGTTCCTTCGTGACTGATTACATTTTGTTGGTCTGGGGCCCCGCGCATGCATGTCTGAACCTCAATTATGTTGTGAGCTGAGTATATTGCTTTTGATATGGTAATATTTCGTATCAGATTATCATTGTTAGTGAAGATGAGGTCCAGTGTATCCTCTAATCTTGTTGGCTCTATTATTTGATGGTTTAAGGTGAATTTGGTGCAGATATTTAAAAGCTCGTAATGAAATCGAAATGAAATCGAAAGAAACCCAAAGTATTTCTTCTCCTATGCCAAATCAAAATCGAGAACAACGTCCAGTATTGGGCCCCTACTTAAACAAGATGGGTCCTACACAGATGACAGCAAGGAAATGAGTGAGCTACTCAAGTCCCAATATGACTCAGTTTTTAGCAAGCCGCTAACCAGACTGAGAGTCGAAGATCAAAACGAATTTTTTATGAGAGAGCCACAAAATTTGATTAACACAAGCCTATCCGATGTTATCCTGACGCCAAATGACTTCGAACAGGCGATAAATGACATGCCCATGCACTCTGCCCCAGGGCCAGACTCATGGAACTCTGTGTTCATCAAGAACTGCGAGAAGCCCCTATCACGAGCCTTTTCCATCCTATGGAGAGGGAGCATGGACACGGGGGTCGTCCCTCAGTTACTAAAAACAACAGACATAGCCCCACTCCACAAAGGGGGCAGTAAAGCAATAGCAAAGAACTACAGACCAATAGCACTAACATCCCATATCATAAAAATCTTTGAAAGGGTCCTAAGAAGCAAGATCACCACCCATCTAGAAACCCATCAGTTACACAACCCAGGGCAATATGGGTTTAGAACAGGTCGCTCCTGTCTGTCTCAACTATTGGATCACTACGACAAGGTCCTAAATGCACTAGAAGACAAAAAGAATGCAGATGTAATATATACAGACTTTGCAAAAGCCTTCGACAAGTGTGACCATGGCGTAATAGCGCACAAAATGCGTGCTAAAGGAATAACAGGAAAAGTCGGTCGATGGATCTATAATTTCCTCACTAACAGAACACAGAGAGTAGTCGTCAGCAGAGTAAAGTCCGAGGCAGCTACGGTGAAAAGCTCTGTTCCACAAGGCACAGTACTAGCTCCCATCTTGTTCCTCATCCTCATATCCGACATAGACAAGGATGTCAGCCACAGCACCGTGTCTTCCTTTGCAGATGACACCCGAATCTGCATGAGAGTGTCTTCCATTGCAGACACTGCAAGGCTCCAGGCGGACATCAACCAAATCTTTCAGTGGGCTGCGGAAAACAATATGAAGTTCAACGATGAGAAATTTCAATTACTCAGATATGGTAAACATGAGGAAATTAAATCTTCATCAGAGTACAAAACAAATTCTGGCCACAAAATAGAGCGAAACACCAACGTCAAAGACCTGGGAGTGATTATGTCGGAGGATCTCACCTTCAAGGACCATAACATTGTATCAATCGCATCTGCTAGAAAAATGACAGGATGGATAATGAGAACCTTCAAAACTAGGGAGGCCAAGCCCATGATGACACTCTTCAGGTCACTTGTTCTATCTAGGCTGGAATATTGCTGCACTCTAACAGCACCTTTCAAGGCAGGTGAAATTGCCGACCTAGAAAATGTACAGAGAACTTTCACGGCCCGCATAACGGAGATAAAACACCTCAATTACTGGGAGCGCTTGAGGTTTCTAAACCTGTATTCCCTGGAACGCAGGAGGGAGAGATACGTGATTATATACACCTGGAAAATCCTAGAGGGACTAGTACCGAACTTGCACACGAAAATCACTCACTACGAAAGCAAAAGACTTGGCAGACGATGCACCATCCCCCCAATGAAAAGCAGGGGTGTCACTAGCACGTTAAGAGACCATACAATAAGTGTCAGGGGCCCGAGACTGTTCAACTGCCTCCCAGCATTCATAAGGGGGATTACCAACAGACCCCTGGCAGTCTTCAAGCTGGCACTGGACAATCACCTAAAGTCAGTTCCTGATCAGCCGGGCTGTGGCTCGTACGTTGGTTTGCGTGCAGCCAGCAGCAACAGCCTGGTTGATCAGGGGCTGATCCACCAGGAGGCCTGGTCACAGACCGGGCCGCGGGGGCGTTGACCCCCGAAACTCTCTCCAGGTAAACTCCAGGTATGTGCGTTTTCATCTGAGCTTCCTCCTGGTGTTATCTCTGCTACAACATTATTGCTATGTGCCTCCATTTTAGGTGCCTTAGCTTGAAATCCCACAGGAGCAAGATGTTTGAGACAGGAGCTGGAAGATTTTCCAGACAATGGTCTATTTTCAAAAGGTGTTCCTGGAATTGTTGGGAAGTTGCATCCGGAAACTTGTATACAGCCACAATGACCAGGTTTTGATTCTCGATCTTTACTGCCAAAACTTCAACTACATCATTTGAGGCATTTAGTAGTTCCGAGCATATCAGCATATCCCCCCCCCCCTCCTTTTTGCCTGTTAACTGTCACATCTGCATAGGTTATAGCCAGGGATCCATATTACATTGTCCAAGTGATCCTTTATGTGGGCCTCTGTGAAAACCGCGAACATTGTGTTTGACTCTGTGAGCAGTCCACGGATGAAAGGTACTGGAGTTTACTTGGAGAGAGTTCCGGGGGTCAACGCCCCCCGGCCCGGTCTGTGACCAGGCCTCCTGGTGGATCAGAGCCTGATCAACCAGGCTGTTACTGCTGGCTTTATTTTATACACCTAATTATATAGTCATGATTCTGGTAAAGAACGAATAATATAGGTGTTGTGATGAATGGTTTGAAAAAAGGACATGTTGAAGATTGAGACACTTATGCAGCATATGGGAATCTTTATTCAGGAAACGTTTCGCCACGCAGTGGCTTCATCACAACTGTCAGACACAGCAGCATCATGGGATCTTGTTACAAAGAATTCTTCAACACTTGTTCAACCTTTGGACGAAGACCTACTTCGACTAGTGGATGGTACCACTATGACCCCGCCTCCAACTGCTTCACGTCACCTCACTACAGTATATAAGCCACGTCTACGGCCCTATGCTGTACATTCTACAAGATTGATGGACTGAACACATCGACTCCAGGTTGAGGGACTGATTACCTCATTCTCCTCCTCTCCTTACGCCTTCCTCTTTGTATTGGACTGATGAAGCCACTGCGTGGCGAAACGTTTCCTGAATAAAGATTCCCATATGCTGCATAAGTGTCTCAATCTTCAACATGTCTTTTTTTCAAACCATTCATCACAACTGTCAGACACAGCAGCATCATGGGATCTTGTTACAAAGAATTCTTCAACACTTGTTCAACCTTTGGACGAAGACCTACTTCGACTAGTGGATGGTACCACTATGACCCCGCCTCCAACTGCTTCACGTCACCTCACTACAGTATATAAGCCACGTCTACGGCCCTATGCTGTACATTCTACAAGATTGATGGACTGAACACATCGACTCCAGGTTGAGGGACTGATTACCTCATTCTCCTCCTCTCCTTACGCCTTCCTCTTTGTATTGGACTGATGAAGCCACTGCGTGGCGAAACGTTTCCTGAATAAAGATTCCCATATGCTGCATAAGTGTCTCAATCTTCAATATAGGTGTTATTTTACATCGAGCCTCTTCCTCCCACAACTTTCATTCCGCCAGCACTTCTGTAAGTGTTGTTTGAACGGCATCAACTGTGACCCTGGTGTCTCGTTCCACAGCCCCAGAAGCTTTCCTGGCACATCAGTATTCATGCCAACGAAAACCATATAGTTTGTAAACCCAAGATAAACAGAATAACGAATGGGGAATCGAAGTGTGGTCCATGCATATTGCAGGTCTAACACGGCAACCACCAATCTGTCACAGAGGTTACAAATCGTTCATTGTTACTTATCTTGGCTTAATGAACTTTATGACTTTCAGGGGCTACGGAAAGATACACCATGAAAACTTCTGGTCACAGTTGATGCTGCTAATACAACCTAGTTACAGAAGCGCTGCTTGAGAAATCACCCTTTTGTAGGCTCTATCTATCTATCTATCTATCTATCTATCTATCTATCTATATATATATATATATATATATATATATATATATATATATATATATATATATATATATATATATAGATAGATAGATAGATAGATAGATATAGATATAGATATATTTCCAGTAACTTGTTGTGTGTAGATGGTAACTGCCACAAAACAGTCTGCGGGCAACACATGTTTGCAACTAATATAAGTGGCGCCTTCTAGAAATACTGTACTCAAAACATCTGGTGTCACTTGCCTCCTGGAAGAGAAACTTAATGCGCAACTCACAGTATTGCATCAATATTCACCTCTCAAATGAGTGTGGAAAGTGTGAAGTTATACAACTACACGTAATTAGCTCACCCCATGGCGTCAAAATTTCATAAGAACATAAGAAAAGGAGGAACACTGCAGGAGGCCTGCTGGCCCATACTAGGCAGGTCCTTTACAATTCATCCCACTAACAAAACATTTGCCCAACCCAATTTTCAATGCCACCCAAGAAATAAGCTCTGATGTGAAAGTCCCACTCAAATCCAACCCCTCCCACTCATGTACTTATCCAACCTAGATTTGAAACTACCCAAAGTCCCAGCCTCAATAACCCAACTAGGTAGACTGTTCCACTCATCAACTACCCTATTTCCAAACCAATACTTTCCTATGTCCTTTCTAAATCTAAACTTACCTAATTTAAATCCATTACTGCGCGTTCTCTCTTGGAGAGACATCCTCAAGACCTTATTAATATCCCCTTTATTTATACCTATCTTCCACTTATACACTTCGATCAGGTCTCCCCTCATTCTTCGTCTAACAAGTGAATGTAACTTAAGAGTCTTCAATCTTTCTTCATAAGGAAGATTTCTGATGCTATGTATTAATTTAGTCATCCTACGCTGAATGTTTTCTAACGAATTTATGTCCATTTTGTAATACGGAGACCAGAACTGAGCTGCATAATCTAGGTGAGGCCTTACTAATGATGTATAAAGCTGCAGTATGACCTCTGGACTTCTGTTGCTTACACTTCTTGATATAAATCCCAGTAATCTATTTGCCTTATTACGTACGCTTAGGCATTGCTGTCTTGGTTTAAGGTTGCTGCTCACCATAACCCCCAAGTCCTTTTCGCAATCTGTATGGCTAAGTTCTACATCATTTAATTTATAAGTACTAGTGTTATGGGCACTCCCAAGCCTCAGAACCTTGCATTTATCTACATTGAACTGCATCTGCCACTTTTCTGACCAAGAATAGAGTTTGTTTAAATCCTCCTGAAGTTCCCTAACATCTACGTTTGAATCAATTATCCTACCTATCTTTGTGTCATCGGCGAATTTGCTCATATCACTAGTAATTCCCTCATCAAGATCATTGATATATATTATAAACAACAACGGGCCCAAGACTGATCCCTGTGGAACGCCACTTGTTACAGATCCCCACTCGGATTTAACCCCATTTATGGACACTCTCTGCTTCCTGTCAGTGAGCCATGACTCGATCCACGAGAGCACTTTTCCCCCAATGCCATGAGCTGCCACTTTCTTTAACAGTCTATGGTGCGGAACTCTATCAAAAGCCTTACTAAAATCTAAGTAAATAATATCAAATTCTTTATTGTGGTCAACAGCCTCAAAAGCTTTACTGAAGAAAGTTAATAAATTAGTTAGACAAGACCGGCCTCTTGTGAATCCATGCTGAGTATCATTAATCAAGCTATGCTTATCGAGATGGCTTCTTATAATCTCAGCTATAATTGACTCTAGTAATTTGCCTACAATTGAGGTCAGGCTTATTGGGCGGTAATTTGACGGTAACGACTTGTCCCCTGTTTTAAAAATAGGAGTTACATTAGCCATCTTCCACATATCAGACACTACACCTGTTTGAAGAGATAAATTAAAAATATTAGTTAATGGTTCACAGAGTTCCATTTTGCATTCCTTAAGAACCCTTGAAAAAACCTCATCAGGACCTGGCGACTTATTTTGCTTCAGTCTGTCTATCTGCCTCACAACCATCTCACTAGTGACTGTGATGTTACATAATTTATCTTCTTCTAGCCCACTGTAAAAATTAATTACTGGAATATTGTTAGTGTCTTCCTGTGTAAAAACTGAGAGAAAATAATTATTTAAAATCAAGCACATTTCATTCTCTTTGTCAGTAAGGTGCCCATAGTTATTTTTAAGGGGACCTATCTTATCTCTAACTTTTGTTCTATAGACCTGGAAAAAACTTTTTGGGTTAGTTTTAGAATCCCTAGCAACTTTAATTTCATAGTCCCTTTTAGCTTTTCTTATCCCCTTTTTAATGTCCCTCTTAATGTCAATATACTGATTCATAAGATGACCCTCACCTCTTTTGATACGCCTATAAATTCCTTTCTTTTGCCCTAGTAGATATTTGAGCCTATTATTCATCCATTTTGGGTCATTTCTATTTGATCTAATTTCTTTATATGGGATAAACGCTCTTTGAGCAGCATGTATAGTGTTCAGAAAACTGTCATATTGATAGCTCTCTTCGTTACCCCAGTCAACAGATGATAAGTGTTCTCTAAGCCCATCGTAATCTGCTAAGCGAAAATCTGGGACTGTTACTGAGTTATCGCTACTAACGTACTTCCATTCAATGCTAAATGTAATTGATTTGTGGTCGCTAGCACCCAGTTCCTCTGAAATTTCTAAATTATTAACAAGGGATTCATTGTTTGCCATAACTAAGTCAAGCAGGTTATTTCCCCTTGTAGGTTCTGTCACAAACTGCTTCAAAAAACAATCCTGAAATACTTCTAAGAAGTCGTATGATTCTAAATTCCCAGTCAAGAAATTCCAATCAACATGACTAAAGTTAAAGTCTCCTAGAATTACTACATTATCGTGCCTTGTGGCCTTAACAATTTCCTCCCATAGTAGTTTCCCTTGGTCCCTATCTAAGTTTGGGGGACGGTATATCACTCCTAAAATCAGTTTTTCATGCCCCTCTGAAAATTCTATCCAAACAGACTCTGTATGTGTTACTTCAGACTTAATACCCGTTTTTATGCAACAGTTCAAGCGATCTCGGACATACAATGCCACCCCACCCCCCCTCCCAATACTTCTATCTTCTTGGAACAATTTAAAACCCTGAATATGACATTCCGCAGGCATGTCCCGACTTTTTGAATTAAACCACGTCTCAGTTAAGGCAAATACATCAATGTTACCTACACTAGCAACTAATCTCAACTCGTCCATCTTATTCCTAGCACTACGGCAATTAGCATAATAAACATTGAAAGACTCTCCTTTCTCTTTACCCTTCCTGCTCATTTCTATTTTTCTACTAAACCTATTACTGTCCTTATCACCCAAGGTCCCTGGCTTTTCAATATCTATCTCGTTCTTATTATTACTAGTTCCCCTAGAACTCGTAATATTACTACACTGGGACTTCACTGCTTTCCTGCCAAAACCCATACCACTAACTATTCCTAGTTTAAAGTCCTAACTGCTCCCTCCACTGCAGTTGCCAGTGCTCCCACCCCACACCTAGATAAGTGAACCCCATCCCTAGCAAACATGTCATTTCTGCCATAGAAGAGGTCCCAGTTGTCAATGAATGTTACTGCATTTTCCTTACAGTATTTGTCCAGCCAGCAATTGACACCAATTGCCCTGGACAACCATTCATTTCCAACTCCCCTCCTTGGCAAAATACCACATATGAGAGGGTTCCCACCCTTACTTCTAATTATTTCTATTGCTGACCTATACCTGCTAATCAGGTCCTCACTCCTACGTCTGCCAACATCGTTGCCTCCAGCACTGAGACAGATAATAGGATTGCTCCCATTACCTTTCATGATGTCATCCAGACGGCTAACAATATCCTCCATCCCAGCCCCAGGAAAGCAAACTCTCTGTCTCCTACTCCTGTCCTTCAAGCAGAACGCCCTATCCATATACCTAACTTGGCTATCCCCAACAACAACAATATTCTTACCTTCCTTAATGTCTTTCGTCGTCTCGTTCCCAGTAGTCGACTCACATTCGTCGGGTAGCACTGAGAATGTATTGGATGTTTCCACAACAGTTTCCACGGCAGTCTCTTTCTTCTTCATCGTTTCTACCTTTCCATTCATCTTCTTGATCGTCAACTTCTTTCCCTGCTGTCCAGCCACTGACCAGTTTCCCTTCTTGACCTGAGGACTCAAAACAGGAGGACTGCTACGAATCTTCTTGTTTTCCTCGGTCAGTCGCCGAATTTCCATATTCGCCAACCTCAATTCTTCCTTAAGCTGTTGGTAAAGTTGCTCGATGGAGGGCATCTTGCTTCAATTCTAGAGAGCGCGCAAACAGGTCTTCACAGAGCCAAGTACACGTCATTGGGACTATAGCGACTATATATTTTTTCTGTCTTTATATAATTAATGTAACAATATCTGAGAATCCTTTCCATATCCCAATGTTCGTGACTACTAGGCTGATTTATTTGGTATAAAGCCTATTGATTACACGTAGGTCACTGGGGGCTCATTTTCCCCGTTTACCACCAGTTCAAGACACTTTAATACCCAAAATATGTATTAAAGTACATTATAAGTGTACATGTACTGACATATATACTTCTCCTTTTCAAGTGTACATGTACTGACATATATACTTCTCCTTTTTAAGTGTACATGCGCACCAAGAGAGAGACACTTTTCACAATATATAGATTTGCTTGGATTATAAGGTTTGAAGTCTATCAACTGCAGGTTAGTCAATAAAGGTACATATAACCTGCACACCACTAGTCCAGCACTTTGAACAAGAAAAATATAAATATACGTAAAGGAGATGTACGTATTTCATGTTCAGAGATACCAGGAAGATGTAGCACTTTAGTAGGTCCACTGGCCCATGCCAGGGAGTGCCAGCAACAGTGAAGTAGCACTTTAGTAGGTCCACTGACCCATGCCAGGGAGTGCCAGCAACAGTGAAGTAGCACTTTAGTAGGTCCACTGTCTCATGCCAGGGAGTGCCAGCGACAGTGAAGTAGCACTTTAGTAGGTCCACTGACCCATGCCAGGGAGTGCCAGCAACAGTGAAGTAGCACTTTAGTAGGTCCACTGGCCCATGCCAGGGAGTGCCAGCGACAGTGAAGTAGCACTTTAGTAGGTCCACTGGCCCATGCCAGGGAGTGCCAGCGACAGTGAAGTAGCACTTTAGTAGGTCCACTGACCCATGCCAGGGAGTGCCAGCGACAGTGAAGTAGCACTTTAGTAGGTCCACTGTCCCATGCCAGGGACTGCCAGCAACAGTGAAGTAGCACTTTAGTAGGTCCACTGTCCCATGCCAGGGAGTGCCATCAACAGTGAAGTAGCACTTTAGTAGGTCCACTGGCCCATGCCAGGGAGTGCCAGCAACAGTGAAGTAGCACTTTAGAAGGTCCACTGTCCCATGCCAGGGAGTGCCAGCAACAGTGAAGTAGCACTTTAGTAGGTCCACTGGCCCATGCCAGGGAGTGCCAGCAACAGTGAAGTAGCACTTTAGGTCCGTGTGCAGGTTTGGTACCAATCCCTCCAGGACCTTCCAAGTGTATATTATTATGTATCTCTCTCGCCTGCGTTCGAGCGAATACAGATTAAGGACCTTCAACCGTTCCCTGTAATTCAGGTACCTTATCGCACTTGTGTGCCGTAAAAGTTCTTTGTACACTCTTCAGGTCTGTAATGTCGCCAGCCTTAAAGGGGGCAGTTAGTGTACAGCAGTATTCCAGCCTAGAGAGAATAAGCGATTTGAAGAGAACCATCATGGGCTTGGCGTCCCTAGGTTTGAAGGTTCTCATTATCCATCATATCATTTTCCTAGCGGATGAGGTAGATGCATTGTTGTGGCCTTTGAGGGCGAGATCCTCTGACATTATCACTCCCAGGTCCTTCACATTACTTTTCCGCTCTGTTGTATGGTTAGAATTTGTCGTATACCCTGATACATTTTTAATTTCCTCAAGTTTCCCATATCTGAGTAGTTAAAATTTCTCCTCGTTGAACTTCATATTGTTTTGAGTGGCCCATCTTAAGATTTGGCTGATGTCCGCTTGGAGTCTCGCAGTGTCTTCGATGGAGGTCACTGGCATGGTAATCCGCGTGTCATCCGCAAGGGAAGACACGGAGTTATGGCTTACATCTCTGTCTATGTCAGAAATGAAGATGAGAAATAGAATGGGAGCGAGTACTGTGCCTTGTGGAACAGAGCTTTTTACCATGGCTGCCTGGGACTTTACTGTTTACTATTACTCTTTGTGTTCTGTTTGTCAGGAAGTTATAGATCCATCTACCAACCAACTAAATGATCTGTTAATGGCTAATGGGATCACTCCCATCACTATCCCTGAAAATGTGAAGGCCATTATGACCCAGCCTTCTCATAACAAGAAGTATGTACCATACTCTACATCTAAAAATAAGCCTAAGTCATCCCTGGCCCAGGGATCGCCCTCCTCGCAAACCCAGGTTGTCAACTCCTCTCAACCCGATAAGTCAACACCTGAACATAACAATGCCCCAGAAAGTGGTGCCTACTCTCCCGCTATTGTAGCTGATCCTGTTGAACAGGAACTTTCCCAAGGTAACTCACCTTGCCTATCTAATATTCCCTTGGAGCCTACACAGTCTCCCATTAACTCTCACGAGCCTCTGCTTCCTGAAACTGAGAATAGCATACCTCAGTTTTATGATGATGACTCTAACGACTCTAACGATTCTAATGAGTCTGTTAATATTACTGCCTCTAGTGAAGATGATGGCATTTTTAATACACAAGCATCCACGCAAAAGTTCCCTCCTCCCCTTGACGAGTCCAGCAGGGATAGTGTAGATACTACACATGACATTACTTGCAGGCGTTCAGAACGCAGTGTACGAGCGAAGAACAAGAAATAATGGGGATTACAATTTTCCAACTTAATGTTCAACATTTCTTTAATAACCGTTACCTTCTTGAGGTTGAACTACATAACTACAATCCCGATGTTATACTTTTGAACGAGACAGCTGCAAGAGTTGATCAACATATTAAATTACGTGGATACTGTACTGTTGAGAAATCGAGAGGACCCTTTAGTGGTGTAGCCATCTTGGTTAAATTAGGATATACATTTAAAAATATTCATGTTGATGAAGATAACATTCTTGCAATAGAACTAACAACGTCGCATGGACAACTAGTGATAGGAACTGGATATTTTCCCCCGAGACAGCCATATATAGAGTCAATTCCTCTACATAGGATATTAAGCAGAAATATTCCAACAATTCTAGCTGGAGATTTTAATGCTCATCACCCTGCCCTCTTCAACTGTGGAGCTGGTATTCCACTGGGTGACTTAAAAGGAAAACAACTCTTTAATATCATGACAGCTAGAAACTTGTCATTTCAAGGCCCATTCTTTAAATCGTACACTGGACCTCATCCAGGGACACCAGATATAGTACTGACAAACAGAGACTGTGACATCTTTCACTGTCGTATATCTCCTGGTGGAAACGTAGGATCTGACAATATCCCTGTTATAATACAACTACAAACTTCTCCATTTAGAATACCTGTAACTCCTAAACCCAATCTTAACACCCTAGGATTTGACCCCTTCAGGGCATATCTGGGTGAGGATGAAATTGTGTCTTTGGAAAATCTACCTTCCAGTGCAATTGATGATGCAATCAGGTCCCTGCACAATCGAATAATTGAAGCTACCAATGCAACTTGCCAATTAGCTTCCACAAAGATATACCAACAATATAAACCTACTAGAGAAATTAGAGACACTTTAAGAAATTATCAAGCAGAATGTCGAAGGCATCTTCAAACGCGACAACCACCAGCAGCTACACTGCACCGATTAAGGCACGAATTAATTAACATGATTAGTCAACACAAACGAGACATATGAAAATTTCTAGTTCTTCAAGCTAATCAATATAAACGTGAACCAGCAAAATTTTGGAGTAAGATCCGACAACTTTTAGGGGGAAAGCACAAGGTTCCTAACTACCTAGTTCATACCTTCACTGATGAGGATGATGAAGATGTTGAAATTAAACTTGACGATCCACAGGACCAGGCTAATTTGATGGGTGATGTATGGGAGAAAATTCTCTCTCACAATAACAGTCGTCAATTTAATAATAATCATTATCAGTTAGTAAATGAATGGAGAGATGAGAACTTGGATGATCTACAACCACTACCTTCCATCGATACTTCAACTCTTGAAGATACCCACCCGCTTACTAGACCTATTACATTACTAGAGATAAGTCAGGTTATTGGAAGAATGAGAAATAGAGCCCCTGGCCTCTCTGGAATAACAATGAAACAAATAAAGTACCTACCTAGAAATTGCAAACAGTCCTTGGTAAATATCTTTAATGCCATCTTGGCCTCAGGACATTTTCCTGTTATTTTTAAGACTGCTAGGATGATCTTTCTTGGTAAGCCCAATAAAGACATCCACCAACCTGGGAACTATAGACCTATATCTTTACTTGAAGTCACTGGAAAAGTTCTTGAGAAAGTCATTTCCAACAGATTGAACTACTATATGGAGTTTAATCACTTTTTTACTGAAAAACAATTTGGCTTTAGAACACATAGAGGTACCAATCATGCAATAAATGTTATTTTCGATACTGTAGCAAGTCTAAAACATCAGGGCAATCTTGCCTTAATTGCCACCAGAGATGTTCATAAAGCTTTTGATAGCTTATGGCATGATGGCCTTATATACAAACTCACTGACCTACCAGACCATAACTGGACTTTTCTCAGAGTAATTTATAATTTCTTAACTCAAAGAAAAATCATTCCCACCTTTCATGGCAAGTCGGCAGAACCTTTTATACCGATGGCTGGTGTCCCACAAGGTTCTTGTCTCAGTCCACTTCTGTTTAACATTTATGTGAATGACCTTCCTCAACCAGAGTTTAATGACACAATTGTGACACAATTTGCAGATGATGTTATTCATGTCGTCTCATCAACTCCAGTAACAGGAAAATACAAGTATGAGAGAGTCATAGAAAAAATGAATATTGAACTTCGTCGAACATCTAATTGGGAGAAGAAATGGAGAATTACGACTAATCCTGACAAGGTCCTTGTTAGCACGATAGGATGTTTTGCATCAACCATCGAAGATAAAGGGGGTATCTCCATCAGAGGTACACCTGTAGCCATTAGAAACCCTAACAAGATCTTGGGATATGAAATAGACAGGCTGCTCCACTCAACATCTCATGTAACTAAAAAGATCAACATAGCCAAAGCCGGTCTTAGCAGACTCTTTCGATTCAATCAAGCCCCTCAACATGTCAAAAAACATCTGTATAAAATGATAATAAGACCAATACTCGAATACCCTTGTGTCCCAATGTCATTAACAACAAAGACCAACATGCTACGGTTACAAAGGGTCCAGAATAGAGCTCTTCGCTTTGTGTACGAATGGTATATAATACCGACAAGATGAGAGTAAGACACATGTGCAACATCTGGGTATCTTTATTGTAGACGTTTCGCCATCCAGTGGCTTTATCAATACAAATTCTAGGACATAACTTGAAGACAGTAGAACTATGTACAGAAGATGAGGTAATCAGTCCCTCAACCTAGGAGTAGGTGCGAACAGCACCATAGTCGTGGAGATTCTGAAGCAGAAGAAAGAATCCTGGCGCTTATATAGTAACGTCAGGTGAAGCAGACGAGGGCAAATTCACTGGTAGGCGGGATTCCCCAGTGGAAGTAGGTCCTTCCCAAAGAGATGGGTTAGTAGTAGTAGTAGTTGTCGTAGTCGTGAAGGTTATGTACATGTCCTCAGAATTAAGATTCCATGATGTTGCAGTGTCTGACAAGTTGTGTACGAATGGTATATAATACCGACAAGATGAGAGTAAGACACATGTGCAACGTCTGGGTATCTTTATTGTAGACGTTTCGCCATCCAGTGGCTTTATCAATACAAATTCTAGGACATAACTTGAAGACAGTAGAACTATGTACAGAAGATGAGGTAATCAGTCCCTCAACCTAGAAGTAGGTGCGAACAGCACCATAGTCGTGGAGATTCTGAAGCAGAAGAAAGAATCCTGGCGCTTATATAGTAACGTCAGGTGAAGCAGACGAGGGCAAATTCACTGGTAGGCGGGATTCCGCAGTGGAAGTAGGTCCTTCCCAAAGAGATGGGTTAGTAGTAGTAGTAGTTGTCGTAGTCGTGAAGGTTATGTACATGTCCTCAGAATTAAGATTCCATGATGTTGCAGTGTCTGACAAGTTGTGTACGAATGGTATATAATACCGACAAGATGAGAGTAAGACACATGTGCAACATCTGGGTATCTTTATTGTAGACGTTTCGCCATCCAGTGGCTTTATCAATACAAATTCTAGGATTACCTCATCTTCTGTACATAGTTCTACTGTCTTCAAGTTATGTCCTAGAATTTGTATTGATAAAGCCACTGGATGGCGAAACGTCTACAATAAAGATACCCAGATGTTGCACATGTGTCTTACTCTCATCTTGTCGGTATTATATACCATTCGTACACAACTTGTCAGACACTGCAACATCATGGAATCTTAATTCTGAGGACATGTACATAACCTTCACAACTACGACAACTACTACTACTACTAACCCATCTCTTTGGGAAGGACCTACTTCCACTGCGGAATCCCGCCTACCAGTGAATTTGCCCTCGTCTGCTTCACCTGACGTTACTATATAAGCGCCAGGATTCTTTCTTCTGCTTCAGAATCTCCACGACTATGGTGCTGTTCGCACCTACTCCTAGGTTGAGGGACTGATTACCTCATCTTCTGTACATAGTTCTACTGTCTTCAAGTTATGTCCTGGAATTTGTATTGATAAAGCCACTGGATGGCGAAACGTCTACAATAAAGATACCCAGATGTTGCACATGTGTCTTACTCTCATCTTGTCGGTATTATATACCATTTGTACACAACTTGTCAGACACTGCAACATCATGGAATCTTAATTCTGAGGACATGTACATAACCTTCACGACTACGACAACTACTACTACTACTAACCCATCTCTTTGGGAAGGACCTACTTCCACTGGGGAATCCCGCCTACCAGTGAATTTGCCCTCGTCTGCTTCACCTGACGTTACTATATAAGCGCCAGGATTCTTTCTTCTGCTTCAGAATCTCCACGACTATGGTGCTGTTCGCACCTACTCCTAGGTTGAGGGACTGATTACCTCATCTTCTGTACATAGTTCTACTGTCTTCAAGTTATGTCCTAGAATTTGTATTGATAAAGCCACTGGATGGCGAAACGTCTACAATAAAGATACCCAGATGTTGCACATGTGTCTTACTCTCAGCTCTTCGCTTTATTGCCGATACCAGGAGGAGAGACAGAGTTAAAATGGCAGATTTACACATACAACAAGATATTACTGCCATAAATGTACGCCTTGACACCCTAAAAAAGAAACAACTTTATACAATGCAAGAACTATACATGCCAGATAGAGAACATCCTATACAAGTGATAAATACCACCGATTACACCATCAATACTCCACCTCACAGGACTCAAAGAATGACTCTCCCACAGAGGGTTCGTCGTTTTATTCATAAAGATGATTACCCTCGACCCATGATATTGAGCAACCTCCCTGACGAAGAAGATTGGATACTACCAGAACCCTTCTATGTATACTGAGAAAATCATCGCCCCCAATTAGGGAGACATCTTAAATAACTTTCTAATGTAAAATTATGCTATTGACTATGGTTGGACACCACCATTAAGAAGCTATTGTCACGAACTTATGAACTGGCCAGAAAATTATTGCCTTTTTTGTCGTAAAAATATCCGTTGTGCAATCGCGAAAAAAAAAAAAAAAAAAAAAAAAAAAAAAAAAAAAAATTGCAACTTGTATAATTACTACCAATTCAGAGTCATGTACTTATATATCTGTTATATCTATGTGACTCTGATGGGTTAGTATTATACCCCTTAAAGAATATCTTATCAATTCACATACACTTTTTAAATTACACCAAAGTGGTTGGGCCACTTACCTTTTATATCCTACCTCTCCCCCCCTCCCACCCTTTTCCAATATTTCCATCCTTACCCATCTTACCAAAGCTCTGGTCATCAGAACTCGAACTCGAACTACCAACTTTTCCTGTTATTCCTTTATTTATTTATTTATTTATTTATTAACAATTTGAGCACACATACAGAGGTACAAAAAAATACAGATAAGAGCAGCATGCCAAAGCCACTTATACTATGCATAGCATTACGGGCTGGCTTAAAATTAACTTAAGATTAACTAAGCAATGATGAAATCAGTGATAAAACATTAATGTAAACAGATAACTATAAAGCACAAGTGAGTATTACAAAGACAGGTCATATGGTTGCTTGCATTGTTGTACATTCAATCGTATGGAGTATTCTGTTAGGTAGTGTATTTAAAAAATAATAATGTTAGATTGGGTTTTAGGTTTAACATTTATGTGATATAATTGTGAGAAACATTTAAGATATACAATTTATAAGGTTCAGTTATTCAGTATTTATTTGGTTTTGAGTGAGTAAGTGATCTTTGAGAAGAGACTTGAATTTATAAACAGGTAGTGTTTCTTTTATATTTACAGGTAATGAATTCCAGATTTTAGGGCCTTTTATGTGCATTGAGTTTTTACATAGCGTGAGATGGACACGAGGAACATCAAAGAGTGATCTGTGCCTTGTGTTATGGTCATGTGTTCTGTTGAGGTTGGCAAGGAGATGTTTGAGGGGAGGGTTAATATTAGAGTTAAGCGTTCTATGTATATAATAGGTGCAATAATAAGTATGGATGTTTTGTATGGTGAGTAGGTTGAGTGTTTTGAATATTGGTGGAGTGTGCTGCCTGTAGTGAGAATTTGTTATCATTCTAACTGCAGCCTTTTGTTGGGTAATTAGTGGTCTGAGATGGTTAATTGTTGTTGAGCCCCATGCACAAATTCCATAGGTGAGATAGGGGTAAATAAGAGAGTGATATAGGGCCAGGAGGGCTGACTGTGGAACATAGTACCGTATCTTCGATAGTATGCCTACAGTCTTGGAAATTTTCTTAGAAATTTGTTGTATATGTGTATGAAATTTGAGTCTATTATCAAGGTGGATTCCTAAGAATTTTCCCTCTGTTAGCTTTGTGATAGGTGATCCGTTTATCATTATGTTAAGAGGGACATCTGTAGCTCTGTTACCAAACTGAATGAAGTAGGTTTTGTCAATGTTTAGTGTAAGTTTGTTAGTCCTCATCCAGGTAGATATTTTCTGTAATTCGGTATTTACAGTATTGGCTAGCATGACTGGGCTCGGGTGGGAGAAGACGTATGTAGTGTCATCTGCAAATAGTGTGGGTTTGAGTAATTGCGAAGCATTTGGTAGGTCATTTATGTATAGGAGAAAGAGAAGAGGGCCAAGGACACTTCCCTGTAGGACACCAACTGTAATTGGTTGTGCAGAAGAGTTTGCCCCATTTGCGTACACATATTGGCTTCTGTTGCTGAGGTATGACTTGAGGTAGTTGAGGGAGTGCCCTCTTATACCATAGTGCGACAATTTTACGTGGAGCAAGTCATGGTCAACTGTATCAAAAGCTTTACGTAAGTCAATGAAGATCCCCAGTGGGACTTCTTTTTTCTCTATTGCAGTGTATATATGTTCTTGCATGTGTATAATAGCATCATTAGTATTTTTATTAGGCCTGAATCCAAATTGGCAGGGGTTGAGTATGTTTTGGGAGATAAGGTAGGAGTAAATTCGTTTATGAATTAATTTTTCGAAGATTTTTGAGAGAGGGTGTAAGTTGGATATTGGCCTATAGTTATTCAACTCTGTTTGGTCTCCTCCTTTGTGGATCGGGGTGACCCTTGTTATTTTGAGTACTGTAGGGAAGGTGGAGGATTCAATGGATTTGTTAAAGAGTGTTGCAATGATTGGTGATAGCACTTGTGACACTTTTTTGTATATAAAGGGTGGTAAGGTATTTAAATCTCCTGCCTTGTTTTTTAGTGCGTTGATAATAAGGGAGACTTCGTATGGGTTAGTCGGAGCTAGGAACAGTGTGTTCGGGTAGTTGCCGGTGAGGTAGTCATTTGGTGGGGTATCTGAGCTTGGGATTTTATTGGCAAGGTTTTGTCCTATAGTGGAGAAGAAATCATTGAGTCTGTTTGCTGTTTCTGTTGGTGGGAGTTGGGGTTCATCTGATTTTGCTAATTTTATTTCGCTATTTCGTGATATCTTTTTTGTTCCCAGAATTTCTGATAGGGTTTTCCAGGTCTTTTCTATATCACCTCGTAAGTTGGATAATCTGTTCTCATAATACAATTTTTTTGCCCTTCTTATCAGGCTGGTTAGGATTGACGAGTAACGTTTTGTTTGGTCTCTGGTTATGTGACCCATTCTGTACTGTTTTTCATATTGGTGTTTTGTATTTATGGATTTGAGAATGCTGGGTGTTAGCCAGGGACTGTTCAGTCTCTTAGCTGTCATCTGTTTAGTTTTTTTAGGGCAGTGCTTGTTATAGAGGTATTAGGTCTTTTTTAGAAAATTATTAATACATTCGTCAATATCTGTATAGATTTCTAGCTCAGTGTGCCAGTCAATGCTTGTTACTGCTGTTGTGAAGTTATTAATGGCTGCCTCATTGTGAAGTCTGAAGGTGACTTTAGTAGTGTCTTGGGGTAGTTTACCAAGAGTTGTTATGAGGAAAGTAGGGTAGTGGTCTGTGGTATTATCTGTAATTATGCCTGATTTTGGAAATAAATGGTATAAAATACCGACACAATGGAAATATAAACACAAATGCAGTATAATGTGATCCTTTATTGACAACGTTTCACCCACACAGTGGGCTTTTTCAAGTCACACACGGATCTACCTGGGGTTGGAAGGTACGAGGGTATTTATAGGCATGTTCAGAATGTTGAGGTCAGGTGGAGAATGCTGCATCTGATGATCTACCGGGTGGGGTTATAGAGTCTTGGGTAGCTTGGCAGGGGTGTTGGACAAGTTGTGAGTAGACCTTCTGCAGTGTTCTATGTTCTTATGTGGGATAGCGATGAAGAAGTTTCTTGGCGAGTGGTTCAGCTATGTTATAGAAGCCATTGTTCTGGTTGAAATTGCTGGTTGTAGAGATGAGCGATGATTCCAGGATTCTTCTGTATAGAGTGTTGTCTTCTGTGGCTATAAGTCTTGAGTTTCTGTAGTTAATTAAATGGTTGTGTGAATTGCGATGTTGTACACAGGCATTCCTTGTATCGTCAGTCCTGCTTGCATATTGGTGTTCTGAAATACGTGTTTGGAGGTCTCTTGATGTTTCGCCCACATATAATTTGTTGCAGTCATTACAAGGGATTATGTATACCCCTGCAGAGGATGGAGGCTTGTCCTGTCTACTACTGGTGATGTCCTTGATGGTCGTGGTTGTGGAGGTAGATACTTGGAATGATGTTTTCGCAAAGATGTTGGAAACATGTTTGGCAATGGAGTTGGTTGGGAGGACGTTTCTCCACCATTATTCCTTCGTCTGTCACCTGGCTCCGTTATGTTGACGACATTCTCCTCATAACTCCTAAACGCTTCAACGTTCAAGCTCTCCAAGACAAGCTCAACCAGGTCGAGCCTTCAATCCAGTTCACACTTGAAGAAGAAGTCGACAACACTCTTCCTTTCCTTGATGTTCTGCTCTGCAAAGCTGACCACGAACTTCGTTTTAAAGTCTATCGAAAACCCACCAACCAAAACGATCTTCTCCACTTCTACTCTCACCACGACACCAAAACTAAACGTGGTGTAATTATAGGCTTCTTCCTACGTGCACTCAGAATCTGCAGCAATGAGTTCCTTGAGGAAGAATGCATTATAATTGAACAAGTATTTTCTAAACTCCACTATCCTCGTCACTTCATCAGAGACTGCAGACGGCGGGCATTAAACATCTTCAACACACCCAGAGAAGACACTGCCGAGAAGAGATACATAGTCCTCCCAACCAACTCCATTGCCAAACATGTTTCCAACATCTTTGCGAAAACATCATTCCAAGTATCTACCTCCACAACCACGACCATCAAGGACATCACCAGTAGTAGACAGAACAAGCCTCCATCCTCTGCAGGGATATACATAATCCCTTGTAATGACTGCAACAAATTATATGTGGGCGAAACATCAAGAGACCTCCAAACACGTATTTCAGAACACCAATATGCAAGCAGGACTGACGATACAAGGAATGCCTGTGTACAACATCGCAATTCACACAACCATTTAATTAACTACAGAAACTCAAGACTTATAGCCACAGAAGACAACACTCAATACAGAAGAATCCTGGAATCATCGCTCATCTCTACAACCAGCAATTTCAACCAGAACAATGGCTTCTATAACATAGCTGAACCACTCGCCAAGAAACTTCTTCATCGCTATCCCACATAAGAACATAGAACACTGCAGAAGGTCTACTCACAACTTGTCCAACACCCCTGCCAAGCTACCCAAGACTCTATAACCCCACCCGGTAGATCATCAGATGCAGCATTCTCCACCTGACCTCAACATTCTGAACATGCCTATAAATACCCTCGTACCTTCCAACCCCAGGTAGATCCGTGTGTGACTTGAAAAAGCCCACTGTGTGGGTGAAACGTTGTCAATAAAGGATCATATTATACTGCATTTGTGTTTATATTTCCATGCCTGATTTTAAAGAGGATATGGTGTTGGTCCAGATGTGGTCAAGTAGGGAAACACTAGTCTCTGTAACTCTTGTAGGTTTTGTTACTGTTGGTAGTAACATACAGTTACTCATTGTGTTTGTGAATTCAGTAACGTGTGGGTCCTGGTCTTGCAGGAGATTTATAATGAAGTCACCTGAGAGTAGTAAGTGATCTTTGTTCATGCGTGCATCAGTTATCATACTTCCTAGGTTTTGACTAAATTGGCTAGTGTTTGACTGTGGAACTCTGTAGATGTTTATCAATGTGAGAGGTTTTTGTAGGTATTTGGATTTGAATTTGGCTATTATATATTCCCCATGTTCATCCCTTGTGCAAGTATTAGTGATACATTCTAGTTGGTCTGAGTAGTATATGGCTGTGCAACCCCCTTGTTGGTCTGGCCTACAGTTGTGTATGGCTGTGTAACCAGGAATGGCATAGACATCTGTACTATCAGGCTTTACCCAGGTTTCAGTTAGTGTAATGATGGACATATTGGCATGTAAGGAATTTAGTAATGCTATGAGGTCATCGTAATGCTTGCTTAAAGATCTGATATTGTAGAAAAAGATAGTTATGTTGTTGTTGGCACTGAGAAGTGCCTTTGATTGTTCTGCAGTGCAGTAATTACAGTAACTGTTTGATTCATTTAAGTCATTAAATAAGAGGTTGGTATCAGGATCAATGCTTGTAATCGTTAGTTAGTTAGTTAGTTAAAGATTAGCCGGTATTCTCCCGGCCCGGGCCTTTTCCAAGTGGTGGCCCGGCCTTGGCTCCCTCTTTAGGGAGTGTCTGAGACCTAAGTCTCCCATGGGAGGAGGCACAAGTACCTCCTCATCTTTGGGACCAACTGTCCCCAGGCCTAGCCACAAGCTAGGCCTCTCTGGTCTGCCATCCCCGCCCCAAGGGGGCAAATGGGAATGACAGTCTTATGAGCTAAAGGCTCGGGCTCAGGCACCTACCCTACCCTAGAAGGGTTAGGCATGGTATCGATCCGCTTGTAATCATAAGATTTGTAGTGAATCTATAGTTAGAATTAAGTATAAAACAAAGTAAATAGTCTTAAGCTAAAAAATAGCACCTGAATTATTTAACAAATGTAAAATAATGAGCTAAGGGACTAATACAAATGAAGTGATGATCAAATAATGGAGCTTGGGAATATGATAGTAGGTAGTACTATAAAGGTAATTTTTTAAAGTTAGAATTATAGTATAAAATTATAATATAAAAGGGACTAATATAGGTTGTGGTGAACAATAAAGTGGTAATCAAATAAATGAGCTTTGGAATATAATGGCAAAATTGTGAACTTATTCTACTTTAGCACCTGAGAATAGCACCTTGATTATTTTAACAATTGTGAATATATAAACTAGGGTAGTTATATAAAGCTAAAATAAAGGAGAAAATATATAAGGGACTAAAATTAAGTAATGGTAAACAAAGTTAAATGGACAGATAGTCACTATGAAATAATATTGGTTTAGGAGTAAGATCTGATTTGTAATATTAAATAAATTGAGCAGTTTATTGCACAATAAAAAGTAAAAAAAAATGAGGTAGTTGGTACTAGCTAGCAAAAGATAGTTTTGGTACTTGCAAAAAAGTAATTGGAATATACACTAATTGCATACACAATGAAAAGTGACTAAAAAAACAAGTAGTGATAAACAAAATTAAATGGACAGGTAAGAATAATGAATATTATTAATTTGGAGTAAGATTTGATTGTAATTTAAAATTATGAGCAATTAATAGCAGTAAGAAAGAAGTATAAAGTATTGGAGGTAATTAGCATTAGCTAGTGATGAAAAAAATAATAAAAATAATAATGCACAATATAATAGTAACGTACACTATATGCACCACACGTATATATGTATTAAGGGCACTTATCTAATCTGTTACAGAAATGTCAGCTTTTCTAAGGAAGGTAGAGAAATCATGTTCGTTTGAGATGGTATATTGTTGTCCTGTTGATGTTTTCCTTACTAGTATTTTCCCATCTCGCGTGAAACACTGATGTATTTTGTTTTCCTGTTTAAGTTTTCTCAGCCTGAACAGAAGGTTTTGACGTTTTTTTGTTAGACACTCATTTATGTACGCATTTTGTGTGCTATTTATTACACCATGGTTACATTTGTTGAAAGCTTTTGCAAAGTCTGTGCATACTACATCTGTATTTTGAAGAGGAACCAGGGGTCTTGAAGACAACTAGGGGTCTTGAAGACAACTAGGGGTCTTGAAGACAACTAGGGGTCTTGAAGACAACTAGGGGGTCTTGAAGACAACTAGGGGGTCTTGAAGACAACTAGGGGTCTTTGAAGACAACTAGGGGGTCTTGAAGACAACTAGGGGGTCTTGAAGACAACTAGGGGGTCTTGAAGACAACTAGGGGGTCTTGAAGACAACTAGGGGGTCTTGAAGACAACTAGGGGGTCTTGAAGACAACTAGGGGGTCTTGAAGACAACTAGGGGGTCTTGAAGACAACTAGGGGTCTTGAAGACAACTAGGGGTCTTGAAGACAACTAGGGGTCTTGAAGACAACTAGGGGTCTTGAAGACAACTAGGGGTCTTGAAGACAACTAGGGGTCTTGAAGACAACTAGGGGTCTTGAAGACAACTAGGGGTCTTGAAGACAACTAGGGGTCTTGAAGACAACTAGAGGTCTTGAAGACAACTAGGGGTCTTGAAGACAACCAGGGGTCTTGAACACAACTAGGGGAAGACAACAAGGAGTCTTGAAGACAACTAGGGGGTCTTGAAGACAACTAGGGATCTTGAAGACAACTAGGGGTCTTGAAGACAACTCGGGGGTCTTGCAGACAACTAGGGGGCCTTGAAGACAACTAGGGGGGCTTGAAGCCAACTAGGGGGTCTTGAAGACAACTAGGGGTCTTGAAGACAACTAGGGGTCTTGAAGACAACTAGGGGTCTTGAAGACAACCAGGGGTCTTGAAGACAACTAGGGGTCTTGAAGACAACTAGGGGTCTTGAAGACAACTAGGGGTCTTGAAGACAACTAGGGGTCTTGAAGACAACTAGGGGTCTTGAAGACAACTAGGGGTCTTGAAGACAACTAGGGGTCTTGAAGACAACTAGGGGTCTTGAAGACAACTAGGGGTCTTGAAGACAACTAGGGGGTCTTGAAGACAACTAGGGGGTCTTGAAGGCAACTAGGTTGTCTTAAAGGCAACTAGGGGGTCTTGAAGACAACTAGGGGTCTTGAAGACAACTAGGGGGTCTTGAAAACAACTAGGGGTTTTGAAGACAACTAGGGGGTCTTTGAAGACAACTAGGGAGTCTTGAAGACAACTAGTGGGGTCTTTGAAGACAACTAGGGGTCTTGAAGACAACTAGGGGTCTTGAAGACAACCAGGGGTCTTGAAGACAACTAGGGGTCTTGAAGACAACTAGGGGTCTTGAAGACAACTAGGGGTCTTGAAGACAACTAGGGGTCTTGAAGACAACTAGGGGTCTTGAAGACAACCAGGGGTCTTGAAGACAACTAGGGGTCTTGAAGACAACCAGAAGCCTTGAAGACAACTAGGGGTCTTGAAGACAACTAGGGGTCTTGAAGACAACCAGGGGTCTTGAAGACAACTAGGGGTCTTGAAGACAACCAGGGGTCTTGAAGACAACTAGGGGTCTTGAAGACAACTAGGGGTCTTGAAGACAACCAGGGGTCTTGAAGACAACTAGGGGTCTTGAAGACAACCAGGGGTCTTGAAGACAACCAGGGGTCTTGAAGACAAAAAAGGGCCTTAAATACAACCAGGGGTCTTGAAGACAACCAGGGGTCTAGAAAACAACCAGGGGTCTTGAAGAAAACTAGGGGTCTTGAAGCCAACCAGGAGTCTGGAAGACAACTAGGGTCTTAAAGACAAACAGGGGTCTTAAAGACAGCCAAGGGTCCTGAAAACAACCAGGGTCTTGAAGACTACAAGGGGTCTTGAAGACAACCAGGGGTCTTGAAGACAACCAGGGATCTTGAAGACAATAAGGGGTCTAGAAGACAACCAGGGGTCTTGAAGACAACCAGGGGTCTTGAAGACAACCAGGGGCCTTGAAGACAACCAAGGGTCTTGAAGACAACCAGGAGACTTAAAAACAACCAGGAGTCTTGAAGACAACAAGGGGTCTTGAAGACAACCAGGGGTCTTGAAGATAACCAGGAGTCTTGAAGACAACCAAGGGTCTTGAAGACAACCAGGGGTCTTGAAATCAACAACAAGGCGTCTTGAAGACAACCAGGGGTTTTGAAGACAACCAGGGGTTTTGAAGACAACCAGGGGTCTTGAAGACAACCAGGGGTCTTGAAGACAAGCAGAGGTCTTGAAGACAACCAGGGGTCTTGAAGACAACAAGGGGTCTTGAAGACAACCAGGGGTCTTGAAGACAACCAGCAGTCTTGAAGACAACAAGGGGTCTTGAAGACAACCAGGGGTCTAGAAGACAACTAGGGGTATTGAAGACAACCAGGGATATTGAAGACAAAGAAGGGTTTAGAAGAAAACCAGGGGTCTTGAAGACAACCAGGGGTCTTGAAGACAGCCAGGGTTCTTGAAGACAAACAGAAATCTTAAAGACAACCAGGGCTCTTGAAGACAACCAGGGTCTTGCAGACAACCAGGAGTCTAGAAGACAACCAGGGGTCTTGAAGTCCACCAGGGGTCTTGAAGACAACCAGGAGTCTTGAAGATAACCAGGGGTCTTGAAGACAACTAGGGTCTTGAAGACAACCAGGGGTCTTGAAGACAACCAGGGGTCTTGAAGACAACCAAGGGTTTTGAAGACAACCAGAGTCTTGAAGGTAACAAGGGGTATTGAAAACAACCAGGGGTTTTGAAGACAACCAGGGGTCTTGAAGACAACAAATGGTCTTAAAGACAACCAGGAGTCTTGAAGACAACCAGGGGTTTTGAAGACAACCAGGGGTCTTGAAGACAACCAGGGGTCTTGAAGACAACCAGGGTCTTGAAGACAACCAGGGGTCTTTTAAGACACCAGGGGTCTTGAAGACAACCAGGGGTCTTGAAGACAACTGGGGATCTTGAAGACAACCAGGGGTCTTGAAGACAACCAGGGGTCTTGAAGATAACCAGGGGTCTTGAAGACAACCAGGGGTCTTGAAGACAACCAGGGGTCTTGAAGACAGCCAGGGATCTTGAAGACAACCAGGGGTCTTGAAGACAACCAGGGGTCTTGAAGACAACCAGGGGTCTTGAAGGCAACCATGGGTCTTGAAGACAACCAGGGTCTTGCAGACAACCAGGGGTCTTGAAGACAACCAGGGTCTTGAAGACAACCAGGGGTCTTGAAGACAACCAGGGGTCTTGAAGACAACCAGGGGTCTTGAAGACAGCCAGGGGTCTTGAAGACAGCCAGGAATCTTGAAGACAACCAGGAATCTTGAAGACATCCAGGAGTTTTGAAGTCAACCAGGGGTCTTGAAAACAACCAGGGGTCTTGAAGACAACTATGGGTCTTAAAGGCAACCAGGAGTCTTGAAGACAACCAGGGATCTTGCAGACAACCAGGGCTCTTGAAGACAACCTGTTTCTTAAAGACAACCAGGAGTCTTGAAGACAGCCAAGGTCTTGAAGACAACCGGTTTCTTAAAGACAACCAGGAGTCTTGAAGACAACTAGAGGTCTTGAAGACAACCAGAGGTCTTGAAGACAACCAGAGGTCTTGAAGACAACTAGAGGTCTTGAAGACAACTAGGGGTCTTGAAGACAACCAGAGGTCTTGAAGACAACCAGAGGTCTTGAAGACAACTAGGGGTCTTGAAGACAACCAGGGGTCTTGAAGACAACTAGGGGTCTTGAAGACAACCAGAGGTCTTGAAGACAACTAGGGGTCTTGAAGACAACCAGAGGTCTTGAAGACAACTAGGGGTCTTGAAGACAACTAGGGGTCTTGAAGACAACTAGAGGTCTTGAAGACAACTAGAGGTCTTGAAGACAACTAGGGGTCTTGAAGACAACTAGAGGTCTTGAAGACAACCAGAGGTCTTGAAGACAACTAGGGGTCTTGAAGACAACTAGGGGTATTGAAGACAATCAGGAGTCTTGAAGATAACTAGGGGTCTTGAAGACAACTAGGGGTCTTGAAGACAACTTGGGGTATTGAAGACAACCAGGAGTCTTGAAGACAACTGGGGTCTTGAAGACAACTAGGGGTCTTGAAGACAACCAGGGGTTTTGAAGACAACTAGGGGTCTTGAAGACAACCAGGGGTCTTGAAGACAACCAGGGGTTTTGAAGACAACTAGGGGTCTTGAAGACAACCAGGGGTCTTGAAGACAACCAGGAGTCTTGAAGACAACTAGGGGTCTTGAAGACAACCAGGGGTCTTGAAGACAACTAGGGGTCTTGAAGACAACCAGGGGTCTTGAAGACAACCAGGGGTTTTGAAGACAACTAGGGGTCTTGAAGACAACCAGGGGTCTTGAAGACAACCAGGAGTCTTGAAGACAACTAGGGGTCTTGAAGACAACCAGGGGTCTTGAAGACAACTAGGGGTCTTGAAGACAACCAGGAGTCTTGAAGACAACCAGGAGTCTTGAAGACAACCAGGGGTCTTGAAGACAACCAGGGGTCTTGAAGACAACCAGGGGTCTTGAAGACAACCAGGGGTCTTGAAGACAACCAGGAGTCTTGAAGACAACCAGGAGTCTTGAAGACAACCAGGAGTCTTGAAGACAACCATGAGTCTTGAAGACAACCAGGGGTCTTGAAGACAACCAGGGGTCTTGAAGACAACCAGGGGTCTTGAAGACAACCAGGGGTCTTGAAGACAACCAGGGGTCTTGAAGACAACCAGGAGTCTTGAAGACAACCAGGGGTCTTGAAGACAACCAGGGGTCTTGAAGACAACCAGGGGTCTTGAAGACAACCAGGGGTCTTGAAGACAACCAGGGGTCTTGAAGACAACCAGGAGTCTTGAAGACAACCAGGAGTCTTGAAGACAACCAGGAGTCTTGAAGACAACCAGGGGTCTTGAAGACAACCAGGAGTCTTGAAGACAACCAGGGGTCTTGAAGACAACCAGGAGTCTTGAAGACAACCAGAGGTCTTGAAGACAACCAGGAGTCTTGAAGACAACCAGGGGTCTTGAAGACAACCAGGAGTCTTGAAGACAACCAGGGGTCTTGAAGACAACCAGGAGTCTTGAAGACAACCAGGGGTCTTGAAGACAACCAGGGGTCTTGAAGACAACCAGGAGTCTTGAAGACAACCAGGGGTCTTGAAGACAACCAGGAGTCTTGAAGACAACCAGGGGTCTTGAAGACAACCAGGGGTCTTGAAGACAACCAGGAGTCTTGAAGACAACCAGGAGTCTTGAAGACAACCAGGGGTCTTGAAGACAACCAGGAGTCTTGAAGACAACCAGGAGTCTTGAAGACAACCAGGGGTCTTGAAGACAACCAGGGGTCTTGAAGACAACCAGGAGTCTTGAAGACAACCAGGGGTCTTGAAGACAACCAGGGGTCTTGAAGACAACCAGGAGTCTTGAAGACAACCAGGAGTCTTGAAGACAACCAGGAGTCTTGAAGACAACCAGGGGTCTTGAAGACAACCAGGGGTCTTGAAGACAACCAGGAGTCTTGAAGACAACCAGGAGTCTTGAAGACAACCAGGGGTCTTGAAAACAACCAGGAGTCTTGAAGACAACCAGGAGTCTTGAAGACAACCAGGAGTCTTGAAGACAACCAGGGGTCTTGAAGACAACCAGGAGTCTTGAAGACAACCAGGAGTCTTGAAGACAACCAGGAGTCTTGAAGACAACCAGGGGTCTTGAAGACAACCAGGAGTCTTGAAGACAACCAGGAGTCTTGAAGACAACCAGGAGTCTTGAAGACAACCAGGGGTCTTGAAGACAACCAGGAGTCTTGAAGACAACCAGGGGTCTTGAAGACAACCAGGAGTCTTGAAGACAACCAGGGGTCTTGAAGACAACCAGGGGTCTTGAAGACAACCAGGGGTCTTGAAGACAACCAGGGGTCTTGAAGACAACCAGGGGTCTTGAGGACAACCAGGAGTCTTGAAGACAACCAGGAGTCTTGAAGACAACCAGGAGTCTTGAAGACAACCAGGGGTCTTGAAGACAACCAGGGGTCTTGAAGACAACCAGGGGTCTTGAAGACAACCAGGAGTCTTGAAGACAACCAGGGGTCTTGAAGACAACCAGGGGTCTTGAAGACAACCAGGAGTCTTGAAGACAACCAGGGGTCTTGAAGACAACCAGGGGTCTTGAAGACAACCAGGGGTCTTGAAGACAACCAGGGGTCTTGAAGACAACCAGGAGTCTTGAAGACAACCAGGGGTCTTGAAGACAACCAGGAGTCTTGAAGATAACCAGGGGTCTTGAAGACAACTAGGGGTCTTGAAGACAACCAGGAGTCTTGAAGACAACCAGGGGTCTTGAAGACAACCAGGGGTCTTGAAGACAACCAGGGGTCTTGAAGACAACCAGGAGTCTTGAAGACAACCAGGGGTCTTGAAGACAACCAGGGGTCTTGAAGACAACCAGGGGTCTTGAAGACAACCAGGGGTCTTGAAGACAACCAGGGGTCTTGAAGACAACCAGGGGTCTTGAAGACAACCAGGAGTCTTGAAGACAACCAGGGGTCTTGAAGACAACCAGGGGTCTTGAAGACAACCAGGGGTCTTGAAGACAACCAGGAGTCTTGAAGACAACCAGGGGTCTTGAAGACAACCAGCGGTCTATGGGTCTGCATGATGATTAATTTCAAAACCTGAATTATGCACATTTGCCAGCTAGTAATATATTAAGAAATGCTTAAATTTCTCAAGCCTCAAATAAAAGGCTAATTGCACAGTTTACCAATGGTCATTTTTTAACTTTATTGTTTGTAATGTTGTGTTTACTATTGTTTAAAATGATACCTATATATTGTTTACAATTCAATTCAATTCAAGTTTATTCTCTATAATGGTTACAATGTGGGGTTTACAGGTTTTGGGTATTTTGTGGTTTACATGTTATAAAATACTAATTACAGAGGGTGCCACTAGGACACCTAGCATGGCTAGGCATTACAGAGGGTGCCACTAGGACACCTAGCATGGCTAGGCATTACAGAGGGTGCCACTAGGACACCTAGCATGGCTAGGCATTACAGAGGGTGCCACTAGGACACCTAGCATGGCTAGGCATTACAGAGGGTGCCACTAGGACACCTAGCATGGCTAGGCATTACAGAGGGTGCCACTAGGACACCTAGCATGGCTAGGCATTACAGAGGGTGCCACTAGGACACCTAGCATGGCTAGGCATTACAGAGGGTGCCACTAGGACACCTAGCATGGCTAGGCATTACAGAGGGTGCCACTAGGACACCTAGCATGGCTAGGCATTACAGAGGGTGCCACTAGGACACCTAGCATGGCTAGGCATTACAGAGGGTGCCACTAGGACACCTAGCATGGCTAGGCATTACAGAGGGTGCCACTAGGACACCTAGCATGGCTAGGCATTACAGAGGGGGCCACTAGGACACCTAGCATGGCTAGGCATTACAGAGGGTGCCACTAGGACACCTAGCATGGCTAGGCATTTCCAGCAGACTTAGATTAATTCTTAACATTAAATTCTTACAGATTATAGTATTAAGGCTAAGTGACTACATCAAAATTTGTGAGTTTAGCAATGTGAATGTTTTTGTTTTGGCACAATACAAGGTGTCTATATTTGAGTATCATAGGCAAACTTATGACTAGTTAGGATTTATTATTTTAAGATTAAGATTAGCATTTCTGGGTTTATAGTCAGTGGGTGAGTGTAATTTTGAACCACCAGGTGGTTAAGTAGTTTGTCGGGGTGGATCAGGGAGATAAGATGTTTTCTAACTGTAGTTTTGAAAGTGATGAATGTGTCTGCAGTTCTAGAGTTTTCAGGTAGGGTGTTCCAGATTTTAGGTCCTTTGAAATACATTGAATTTTTGTGAAGGTTTAGTCGAACACGGGGAATGTCATAGAGATGTTTGTGTCTGGTGTTATGCCTGTGGATCCTGTCACAACTATCAAGAAAGCGTTTTAGGTCAAGGTTAATATTGGAATTTAAGGTCCTGTAGATATAGAATGCACAGTAGTAAGTGTGGATGTTCTGAACAGGGAGTAAGTTTAGATCTATGAAGAGTGGGGGGGGAGGGTGTTGCCAGGGATGGGATTTAGTGATTATTCTTAGTGCAGCTTTTTGTTGGGTTATTATTGGCTTTAGGTGTGTTGCTGTAGTTGATCCCCAAGCACAGATAGCATAGGTGAGGTATGGATATATAAGTGAATGGTATAGTGTGAGAAGGGCAGTTTGCGGTACGTAGTATCGTATTTTGGAGAGGATCCCCACCGTTTTGGATACTTTTTTTGTTGTGTGTTGGATATGGGTGCTGAAATTTAGGTTGTTCTCGAGGTATAGGCCAAGGAATTTGCCCTCATTATGTCTGGCAATTAGAGTGTTGTCGATCTTAATGTTAAGTTGCGCAACACCTGCTCTGCTACCAAACATAATATAGTAAGTTTTGTCAGTGTTAAGTGTAAGTTTATTGGCTGTCATCCAAGTCGATATTTTGAGCAGCTCCTCGTTAACAATGGTGTTGAGGGTGGCAAGATTAGGGCAAGATTAATGGTAGTAATATATTGTTTGCAATAGTACCTATATGTTTACAATAGCTATATATTGTTTACAATGGTACATATATATATTGATTACATTGGTACCTATATATTGTTTACAATCAAAGGCGTCGCTAGAGTTGGTGTCACCCGAGGCGGCAACTTTGGTGTCACCCCCATGAAATCCAAGGGCGGGGGGATGGGGGGAGTAAACTCCAGTTACGTCACTACTGCATGACCAGTTACGTCACTACTGCATGACCAGTTACGTCACTACTGCATGACCATTTACGTCACTACTGCACGACCAGTGACTAATGTTTAGCAATGAGAACGTTTAAGGGCCATAAACTGAACAGGAGAATACTTCTCAACTTTACTAATGATAAAATAAATAATCGTAGTAATACTGAGAAAACATAAACTCAAATACCACTCTGAGTACAGCCAACACATCCTACATTTATTCCTCTTCAACAATGCCCCCCCTCCCCTCCAAAAAAAAAAAAGTTGAAAAATAAAGAAAAACATTGCAATATCAGAGAAACACAAGTTCCAATTTGACCTTGAGTACAGGTAACATCTCAGTGAATCTGATCTTACATTTCCTTGCCTTCAGTCCTGTAAAATCATCTATCACATCATCAAAATCAATGATTTTCCCTATATAAACTTATATGTACACTGTAATCATATAATAGGCTATAGAGAAACGAAGGATTTTTCTCTTATGTTGGTGCAACACTGTTTTGTGCATTATTCTCACCCTCTCTAGAGGCTCTATGGTGTCACCCCCTAAATGGTGTCACCCCCTAAATGGTGTCACCCCCTAAATGGTGTCACCCCCTAAATGGTGTCACCCCCTAAATGGTGTCACCCCCTAAATGGTGTCACCCGGGGCGGCACCCCCCCCCCGCCCCCACCTTACGACGCCTCTGTTATTCTTTCCAGTGTCACTTTATTTAACAAATACTTACAATGTGTCCCTGGACCCATTACGTACCTCTGTAATCTGTAAATACCTTTGTAACTTGTTATGATTGTGACCAGACTTACCTGGAGTTCATTACCTTTGTAAATTGTGAGTTCATTACCTTTGTAAATTGTGAGTTCATTACCTTTGTAAATTGTGAGTTCATTACCTCTGTAACTTGCTCAGCTATCAAAACTTTGGAGTCCAGTCCCTGGACCAATTATGTACCTCTGTAATCTTTTGACTACCGTCCACAGGATGGGTATGGGGTGCATAATAAACATATTAAACTAACTAAAACTGTTTCATGTACATCGTTGTTTTTTTACAATATTGATTCTTTGTAACATTAATTGTTTATAGTGTAAACTACTTACAATATTGTTTATAATGTTAATGGTCTACAATGTTCATTCTTCATAATGTCATTATTACCTGCCCACACAGAGCTAAATTACAATATAAATTGTTTACAGTGTTAATTGTCTGCAGTTGTGATGATTGTCTATCACAAGACACAAATAATATACATGTAATATAATATATCTTAAGTTTATTAATGCAATGTAGTAATAAGTTGGTTACTGTGAGTGTTGCAGCAGCAGTGACTGTGTGGTGAGGTTGTTACTGTGAGTGTTGCAGCAGCAGTGACTGTGTGGTGTGGTTGTTACTGTGAGTGTTGCAGCAGCAGTGACTGTGTGGTGTGGTTGTTACTGTGAGTGTTGCAGCAGCAGTGACTGTGTGGTGTGGTTGTTACTGTGAGTGTTGCAGCAGCAGTGACTGTGTGGTGAGGTTGTTACTGTGAGTGTTGCAGCAGCAGTGACTGTGTGGTGTGGTTGTTACTGTGACTGTTGCAGCAGCAGTGACTGTGTGGTGTGGTTGTTACTGTGAGTGTTGCAGCAGCAGTGACTGTGTGGTGAGGTTGGTTACTGTGAGTGTTGCAGCAGCAGTGACTGTGTGGTGTGGTTGTTACTGTGAGTGTTGCAGCAGCAGTGACTGTGTGGTGAGGTTGTTACTGTGAGTGTTGCAGCAGCAGTGACTGTGTGGTGTGGTTGTTACTGTGACTGTTGCAGCAGCAGTGACTGTGTGGTGTGGTTGTTACTGTGAGTGTTGCAGCAGCAGTGACTGTGTGGTGTGGTTGTTACTGTGAGTGTTGCAGCAGCAGTGACTGTGTGGTGAGGTTGTTACTGTGAGTGTTGCAGCAGCAGTGACTGTGTGGTGAGGTTGTTACTGTGAGTGTTGCAGCAGCAGTGACTGTGTGGTGTGGTTGTTACTGTGAGTGTTGCAGCAGCAGTGACTGTGTGGTGTGGTTGTTACTGTGAGTGTTGCAGCAGCAGTGACTGTGTGGTGAGGTTGTTACTGTGAGTGTTGCAGCAGCAGTGACTGTGTGGTGTGGTTGTTACTGTGACTGTTGCAGCAGCAGTGACTGTGTGGTGTGGTTGTTACTGTGAGTGTTGCAGCAGCAGTGACTGTGTGGTGTGGTTGTTACTGTGAGTGTTGCAGCAGCAGTGACTGTGTGGTGAGGTTGTTACTGTGAGTGTTGCAGCAGCAGTGACTGTGTGGTGAGGTTGTTACTGTGAGTGTTGCAGCAGCAGTGACTGTGTGGTGTGGTTGTTACTGTGAGTGTTGCAGCAGCAGTGACTGTGTGGTGTGGTTGTTACTGTGAGTGTTGCAGCAGCAGTGACTGTGTGGTGTGGTTGTTACTGTGAGTGTTGCAGCAGCAGTGACTGTGTGGTGAGGTTGTTACTGTGAGTGTTGCAGCAGCAGTGGCTGTGTGGTGTGGTTGTTACTGTGACTGTTGCAGCAGCAGTGACTGTGTGGTGTGGTTGTTACTGTGAGTGTTGCAGCAGCAGTGACTGTGTGGTGAGGTTGGTTACTGTGAGTGTTGCAGCAGCAGTGACTGTGTGGTGTGGTTGTTACTGTGAGTGTTGCAGCAGCAGTGACTGTGTGGTGAGGTTGTTACTGTGAGTGTTGCAGCAGCAGTGACTGTGTGGTGTGGTTGTTACTGTGACTGTTGCAGCAGCAGTGACTGTGTGGTGTGGTTGTTACTGTGAGTGTTGCAGCAGCAGTGACTGTGTGGTGTGGTTGTTACTGTGAGTGTTGCAGCAGCAGTGACTGTGTGGTGAGGTTGTTACTGTGACTGTTGCAGCAGCAGTGACTGTGTGGTGAGGTTGTTACTGTGAGTGTTGCAGCAGCAGTGACTGTGTGGTGTGGTTGTTACTGTGAGTGTTGCAGCAGCAGTGACTGTGTGGTGAGGTTGTTACTGTGAGTGTTGCAGCAGCAGTGACTGTGTGGTGAGGTTGTTACTGTGAGTGTTGCAGCAGCAGTGACTGTGTGGTGTGCTTGTTACTGTGAGTGTTGCAGCAGCAGTGACTGTGTGGTGAGGTTGTTACTGTGAGTGTTGCAGCAGCAGTGACTGTGTGGTGAGGTTGTTACTGTGAGTGTTGCAGCAGCAGTGACTGTGTGGTGAGGTTGTTACTGTGAGTGTTGCAGCAGCAGTGACTGTGTGGTGAGGTTGGTTACTGTGAGTGTTGCAGCAGCAGTGACTGTGTGGTGAGGTTGTTACTGTGAGTGTTGCAGCAGCAGTGACTGTGTGGTGAGGTTGTTACTGTGACTGTTGCAGCAGCAGTGACTGTGTGGTGAGGTTGTTACTGTGAGTGTTGCAGCAGCAGTGACTGTGTGGTGTGGTTGTTACTGTGAGTGTTGCAGCAGCAGTGACTGTGTGGTGAGGTTGTTACTGTGAGTGTTGCAGCAGCAGTGACTGTGTGGTGAGGTTGTTACTGTGAGTGTTGCAGCAGCAGTGACTGTGTGGTGTGGTTGTTACTGTGACTGTTGCAGCAGCAGTGACTGTGTGGTGAGGTTGTTACTGTGAGTGTTGCAGCAGCAGTGACTGTGTGGTGTGCTTGTTACTGTGAGTGTTGCAGCAGCAGTGACTGTGTGGTGAGGTTGTTACTGTGAGTGTTGCAGCAGCAGTGACTGTGTGGTGAGGTTGTTACTGTGAGTGTTGCAGCAGCAGTGACTGTGTGGTGTGCTTGTTACTGTGAGTGTTGCAGCAGCAGTGACTGTGTGGTGTGGTTGTTACTGTGAGTGTTGCAGCAGCAGTGACTGTGTGGTGAGGTTGTTACTGTGAGTGTTGCAGCAGCAGTGACTGTGTGGTGAGGTTGTTACTGTGAGTGTTGCAGCAGCAGTGACTGTGTGGTGAGGTTGTTACTGTGAGTGTTGCAGCAGCAGTGACTGTGTGGTGAGGTTGTTACTGTGAGTGTTGCAGAAGCAGTGACTGTGTGGTGTGGTTGTTACTGTGAGTGTTGCAGCAGCAGTGACTGTGTGGTGTGGTTGTTACTGTGAGTGTTGCAGCAGCAGTGACTGTGTGGTGTGGTTGTTACTATGAGTGTTGCAGCAGCAGTGACTGTGTGGTGTGGTTGTTACTGTGAGTGTTGCAGCAGCAGTGACTGTGTGGTGAGGTTGTTACTGTGAGTGTTGCAGCAGCAGTGACTGTGTGGTGTGGTTGTTACTGTGAGTGTTGCAGCAGCAGTGACTGTGTGGTGTGGTTGTTACTGTGAGTGTTGCAGCAGCAGTGACTGTGTGGTGTGCTTGTTACTGTGAGTGTTGCAGCAGCAGTGACTGTGTGGTGTGGTTGTTACTGTGAGTGTTGCAGCAGCAGTGACTGTGTGGTGTGGTTGTTACTGTGAGTGTTGCAGCAGCAGTGACTGTGTGGTGTGGTTGTTACTGTGAGTGTTGCAGCAGCAGTGACTGTGTGGTGAGGTTGTTACTGTGAGTGTTGCAGCAGCAGGGACTGTGTGGTGTGGTTGTTACTGTGAGTGTTGCAGCAGCAGTGACTGTGTGGTGTGGTTGTTACTGTGAGTGTTGCAGCAGCAGTGACTGTGTGGTGTGGTTGTTACTGTGAGTGTTGCAGCAGCAGTGACTGTGGTGAGGTTGTTACTGTGAGTGTTGCAGCAGCAGTGACTGTGTGGTGAGGTTGTTACTGTGAGTGTTGCAGCAGCAGTGACTGTGTGGTGAGGTTGTTACTGTGAGTGTTGCAGCAGCAGTGACTGTGTGGTGTGGTTGTTACTGTGAGTGTTGCAGCAGCAGTGACTGTGTGGTGTGGTTGTTACTGTGAGTGTTGCAGCAGCAGTGACTGTGTGGTGAGGTTGTTACTGTGAGTGTTGCAGCAGCAGTGACTGTGTGGTGAGGTTGTTACTGTGAGTGTTGCAGCAGCAGTGACTGTGTGGTGAGGTTGTTACTGTGAGTGTTGCAGCAGCAGTGACTGTGTGGTGTGGTTGTTACTGTGAGTGTTGCAGCAGCAGTGACTGTGTGGTGTGGTTGTTACTGTGAGTGTTGCAGCAGCAGTGACTGTGTGGTGAGGTTGTTACTGTGAGTGTTGCAGCAGCAGTGACTGTGTGGTGTGGTTGTTACTGTGAGTGTTGCAGCAGCAGTGACTGTGTGGTGAGGTTGGTTACTGTGAGTGTTGCAGCAGCAGTGACTGTGTGGTGTGGTTGTTACTGTGAGTGTTGCAGCAGCAGTGACTGTGTGGTGAGGTTGTTACTGTGAGTGTTGCAGCAGCAGTGACTGTGTGGTGAGGTTGTTACTGTGAGTGTTGCAGCAGCAGTGACTGTGTGGTGATGTTGTTACTGTGAGTGTTGCAGCAGCAGTGACTGTGTGGTGTGGTTGTTACTGTGAATGTTGCAGCAGCAGGGACTGTGTGGTGAGGTTGTTACTGTGAGTGTTGCAGCAGCAGTGACTGTGTGGTGTGGTTGTTACTGTGAGTGTTGCAGCAGCAGTGACTGTGTGGTGAGGTTGTTACTGTGAGTGTTGCAGCAGCAGTGACTGTGTGGTGAGGTTGTTACTGTGAGTGTTGCAGCAGCAGTGACTGTGTGGTGAGGTTGTTACTGTGAGTGTTGCAGCAGCAGTGACTGTGTGGTGTGGATGTTACTGTGACTGTTGCAGCAGCAGTGACTGTGTGGTGTGGTTGTTACTGTGAGTGTTGCAGCAGCAGTGACTGTGTGGTGAGGTTGGTTACTGTGAGTGTTGCAGCAGCAGTGACTGTGTGGTGTGGTTGTTACTGTGAGTGTTGCAGCAGCAGTGACTGTGTGGTGAGGTTGGTTACTGTGAGTGTTGCAGCAGCAGTGACTGTGTGGTGAGGTTGGTTACTGTGAATGTTGCAGCAGCAGTGACTGTGTGGTGAGGTTGTTACTGTGAGTGTCGCAGCAGCAGTGACTGTGTGGTGTGGTTGTTACTGTGAGTGTTGCAGCAGCAGTGACTGTGTGGTGTGGTTGTTACTGTGACTGTTGCAGCAGCAGTGACTGTGTGGTGAGGTTGTTACTGTGAGTGTTGCAGCAGCAGTGACTGTGTGGTGTGCTTGTTACTGTGAGTGTTGCAGCAGCAGTGACTGTGTGGTGTGCTTGTTACTGTGAGTGTTGCAGCAGCAGTGACTGTGTGGTGTGGTTGTTACTGTGACTGTTGCAGCAGCAGTGACTGTGTGGTGAGGTTGTTACTGTGAGTGTTGCAGCAGCAGTGACTGTGTGGTGTGCTTGTTACTGTGAGTGTTGCAGCAGCAGTGACTGTGTGGTGTGCTTGTTACTGTGAGTGTTGCAGCAGCAGTGACTGTGTGGTGTGGTTGTTACTGTGAGTGTTGCAGCAGCAGTGACTGTGTGGTGAGGTTGTTACTGTGAGTGTTGCAGCAGCAGTGACTGTGTGGTGAGGTTGTTACTGTGAGTGTTGCAGCAGCAGTGACTGTGTGGTGAGGTTGTTACTGTGACTATTGCAGCAGCAGTGACTGTGTGGTGTGCTTGTTACTGTGAGTGTTGCAGCAGCAGTGACTGTGTGGTGTGGTTGTTACTGTGAGTGTTGCAGCAGCAGTGACTTTGTGGTGTGGTTGTTACTGTGAGTGTTGCAGCAGCAGTGAGTGTGTGGTGAGGTTGTTACTGTGAGTGTTGCAGCAGCAGTGACTGTGTGGTGAGGTTGTTACTGTGAGTGTTGCAGCAGCAGTGACTGTGTGGTGAGGTTGTTACTGTGAGTGTTGCAGCAGCAGTGACTGTGTGGTGAGGTTGTTACTATGAGTGTTGCAGCAGCAGTGACTGTGTGGCGTGGTTGTTACTGTGAGTGTTGCAGCAGCAGTGACTGTGTGGTGAGGTTGTTACTGTGACAGTTGCAGCAGCAGTGACTGTGTGGTGAGGTTGTTACTGTGAGTGTTGCAGCAGCAGTGACTGTGTGGTGAGGTTGTTACTGTGACAGTTGCAGCAGCAGTGACTGTGTGGTGAGGTTGTTACTGTGAGTGTTGCAGCAGCAGTGACTGTGTGGTGTGGTTGTTACTGTGAGTGTTGCAGCAGCAGGGACTGTGTGGTGAGGTTGGTTACTGTGAGTGTTGCAGCAGCAGTGACTGTGTGGTGAGGTTGTTACTATGAGTGTTGCAGCAGCAGTGAATGTGTGGTGAGGGTGTTACTGTGACTATTGCAGCAGCAGTGACTGTGGGGTGTGGCTGTTACTGTGAGTGTTGCAGCAGCAGTGACTGTGTGGTGTGGTTGTTACTGTGAGTGTTGCAGCAGCAGTGACTGTGTGGTGAGGTTGTTACTGTGAGTGTTGCAGCAGCAGTGACTGTGTGGTGAGGTTGTTACTGTGAGTGTTGCAGCAGCAGTGACTGTGTGGTGAGGTTGTTACTATGAGTGTTGCAGCAGCAGTGACTGTGTGGCGTGGTTGTTACTGTGAGTGTTGCAGCAGCAGTGACTGTGTGGTGAGGTTGTTACTGTGACTGTTGCAGCAGCAGTGACCTGTGTGGTGAGGTTGGTTACTGTGAGTGATGCAGCAGCAGTGACTGTGTGGTGAGGTTGTTACTGTGACTGTTGCAGCAGCAGTGACTGTGTGGTGTGGTTGTTACTGTGAGTGTTGCAGCAGCAGTGACTGTGTGGTGTGGTTGTTACTGTGAGTGTTGCAGCAGCAGTGACTGTGTGGTGAGGTTGTTACTGTGAGTGTTGCAGCAGCAGTGACTGTGTGGTGAGGTTGTTACTGTGAGTGTTGCAGCAGCAGTGACTGTGTGGTGAGGTTGTTACTGTGAGTGTTGCAGCAGCAGTGACTGTGTGGTGAGGTTGGTTACTGTGAGTGTTGCAGCAGCAGTGACTGTGTGGTGAGGTTGTTACTGTGAGTGTTGCAGCAGCAGTGACTGTGTGGTGTGGTTGTTACTGTAACTGTTGCAGCAGCACTAACAATGATGATCTGATAAGAAATGTCACCATATCAAAAACAATATACTCAGATCACAACATAATTGAGGTTCAGACATGTATGCGTGGAGCCCCAGACCGACATAATGAGACTAGTCACGAGGGAGCATTCACCAAATTCAACTTCAATAACAAAAACATAAAGTGGGACCAAGTAAACCAAGTCCTAACCGATATAAGCTGGGAAGATATACTAAGCAACACAGACCCCAACTTATGCCTAGAACAGATTAACTTGGTGGCACTCGATGTATGCACAAGGCTTATTCCTCTAAGAAAAAGGAGGAGTAGATGTAAAATAGAAAGAGACAGGCGCTCCTTTTACAGGCGACGGAAGAGAATAACAGAGCGGCTAAAAGAGGTCAATATATCTGAAATGCGTAGGGAGACACTGGTCAGAGAAATAGCAAGCATCGAACTTAAGCTAAAGGAATCTTATAGGAGTCAGGAATCGCGCGAAGAACTAAAAGCCATAAATGAAATCGAAAGAAGCCCAGAGTATTTCTTCTCCTATGCCAAATCAAAGTCGGGAACAACGTCCAGTATTGGGCCCCTACTTAAACAAGATGGGTCCTACACAGATGACAGCAAGGAAATGAGTGAGCTACTCAAGTCCCAATATGTCTCAGTTTTTAGCAAGCCGCTAACCAGACTGAGAGTCGAAGATCAAAATGAATTTTTTATGAGAGAGCCACAGAATTTGGTTAACACAAGCCTATCCGATGTTATCCTGACGCCAAATGACTTCGAACAGGCGATAAATGACATGCCCATGCACTCTGCCCCAGGGCCAGACTCATGGAACTCCATGTTCATCAAGAACTGCAAGAAGCCCCTATCACGAGCCTTTTCCATCCTATGGAGAGGGAGCATGGACACAGGGGTCGTCCCACAGTTACTAAAAACAACAGACATAGCCTCCTCCACAAAGGGGGCAGTAAAGCAACAGCAAAGAACTACAGACCGATAGCACTAACATCCCATATCATAAAAATCTTTGAAAGGGTCCTAAGAAGCAAGATCACCACCCATCTAGAAACCCATCAGTTACACAACCCAGGGCAACATGGGTTTAGAACAGGTCGCTCCTGTCTGTCTCAACTATTGGATCACTACGACAAGGTCCTAGATGCACTAGAAGACAAAAAGAATGCAGATGTAACATATACAGACTTTGCAAAAGCCTTCGACAAGTGTGACCATGGCGTAAAAGCGCAGAAAATGCGTGCTAAAGGAATAACAGGAAAAGTCGGTCGATGGATCTATAATTTCCTCACTAACAGAACACAGAGAGTAGTAGTCAACAGAGTAAAGTTCAAGGCAGCTACGGTGAAAAGCTCTGTTCCACAAGGCACAGTACTCGCTCCCATCTTGTTCCTCATCCTCATATCTGACATAGACAAGGATGTCAGCCACAGCACCGTGTCTTCCTTTGCAGATGACACCCGAATCTGCATGACAGTGTCTTCCATTGCAGACACTGCAAGGCTCCAGGCGGACATCAACCAAATCTTTCAGTGGGCTGCAGAAAACAATATGAAGTTCAACGATGAGAAATTTCAATTACTCAGATATGGTAAACACGAGGAAATTAAATCTTCATCAGAGTACAAAACACATTCTGGCCACAAAATAGAGCGAAACACCAACGTCAAAGACCTGGGAGTGATCATGTCGGAGGATCTCACCTTCAAGGACCATAACATTGTATCAATCGCATCTGCTAAAAAAATGACAGGATGGATAATGAGAACCTTCAAAACTAGGGAGGCCAAGCCCATGATGACAGTCTTCAGGTCACTTGTTCTATCTAGGCTGGAATGTTGCTGCACACTAACAGCACCTTTCAAGGCAGGTGAAATTGCTGACCTAGAAAATGTACAGAGAACCTTCACGGCGCGCATAACGGAGATAAAACACCTCAATTACTGGGAGCGCTTGAGGTTCCTAGACCTGTATTCCCTGGAATGCAGGCAGGAGAGATACATGATTATATACACCTGGAAAATCCTAGAGGGACTAGTACCGAACTTGCACACGAAAATCACTCACTACGAAAGCAAAAGACTTGGCAGACGATGCAACATCCCCCCAATGAAAAGCAGTGGTGTCACTAGCACGTTAAGAGACCATACAATAGGGTCAGGGGCCCGAGACTGTTCAACTGCCTCCCAGCATACATAAGGGGGATTACCAACAGACCCCTGGCAGTCTTCAAGCTGGCACTGGACAAGCCCCGCGGGGGCGTTGACCCCCGGAACTCTCTCCTGGAGTTTTACCTGGAGAGAGTTCCGGGGGTCAACGCCCCCGCCGCCCGGTCTGTGACCAGGCCTCCTGGTGGATCAGAGCCTGATCAACCAGGCTGTTGCTGCTGGCTGCACGCAAACCAGCGTACGAGCCACAGCCCGGCTGGTCAGGAACCGACTTTAGGTGCTTGTCCAGTGCCAGCTTGAAGACTGCCAGGGGTCTGTTGGTAATCCCCCTTATGTATGCTGGGAGGCAGTTGAACAGTCTCGGGCCCCTGACACTTATTGTATGGTCTCTTAACGTGCTAGTGACACCCCTGCTTTTCATTGGGGGGATGTTGCATCGTCTGCCAAGTCTTTTGCTTTCGTAGTGAGTGATTTTCGTGTGCAAGTTCGGTACTAGTCCCTCTAGGATTTTTCTCCAGGTAAACTCCAGGTAAACATTATTAACGTCTAACTCCATTCAAACAAAATGGCGACTCTCCTGCGCAGACGCAGCTTCCCGTTTTCTATGACATAAATATTATTAAATACAGTAAACAGTATGGCCATCTATTTACATATAACTACTGTATTTCTGGAAAATATATACAGTATGTTCCACAAATATCTTTATTTACTACAAGTACATGTACAAGATATACAGACCATAGCTGACATCACTGACACTACTATATGGAAAGTCCCTTGTTATGCAGATTATTATTATTATAATCAAGGGGGAAGCGCTAAACCCGGAGGATTATACAGCGCCTGGGGGGGGGGATGTGGAAGGCATTCAGGCTTAATTCGGGGAACTGGAGCACAGATCCAATTCCCTAAATCAAGAGCCCCTCACCAACATCAAGGAACCTTCCTTGAGGGGCCTTGTTATGCAGAGCATTTCGGGCAAATTAGGTCAGTGTCCCAGGATGCGACCCACACCAGTCCACTAACACTCAGGTACCATTTTACTGATGGGTGAACATAGACAACCGGTGTAAAGAAACACACCCAATGTTTCTACCCTCGCTGGGAATCCAACACAGACCCTTACCGTGTGAAGCGATAGCTTTAGCGATCATGCCATCGGACACTACTTAAGTCTAGACAAAACTTCAGATATTCACCTAGCAAACGAGCAGCACTGAAAATTCCCGAGGAAGGGAAAAGTACGAAATGAGGGCACATAAAATTATTAAAATAACTCGGGGGCTGTAGGTTACCTGTACATTGATACAAGAGAACATGTACGCTCGACATTTATGGTGTCCCGTGGTTCAGTACCCAGCATGAGTGTAAATGTTGGGCATGTTTCCTTACATCTACTGCCCCTGTTCACTTAGCACTTAGCAGGTACCTGGGTGTTAGTCGACTGGTGTGGGTCGCATCCTGGGAGCCAAGATTTAAAGGACTCCAATGGAAACAAGACAGACAGTCCTCAATGAATCACTTACTTTCTTGGGCTATCCAGAGTGGCTAACCCTCCGGGTTAAAAAGCCCAACAAAGGTAGCTAAATGAATAATAGCACAATTTAAAACTGACTCGGTGACCTTTAATTAAGCAGGATATTTAAAGCAAAATCATCTTAACCCCTAAACCCAACCTTAAGCGGTGACTCACGAAATCGTAATGACACATTTGTAAATAAGCCATACCACGGGTGGGGTTTGAACCCGTGGTCAGAGAGTCTCAAAACTCCAGACCGTCGCGTTAGCCACTGGGCCAGTTAGCTTCAATAAGATTCATCCAACTAGGTATATTTCTACGCCATAGGAAGGTTAGCATAGGCACCACTGTGACCACAAATTAAAGTTTTTACAGACGGTATGGAGTTTTGAGACTCTCTGACCGTGGGTTCAAACCCCACCCGTGGTATGGTTTGTTAAGTGGTGAGTTCTCACGATTCTGGGACCATTATAGTCATGTAATCCATGTACACCTAAATGTCACCCATCTGTGTATAAACATTATATCATGCTTAGGTTACGTAAGGTTCGTCAGGAAACAGGACAAGTGTCTCCTGACGCGGGTCTTAGCCAAGATGATGACCCATTATTGGAGCTTTTGATCATCTGACCGAGGCCTTACCCTGGATTACCGATCCACTCCTTTAAAAATTATAATCATAGTTATAACCACTTTATTGCTTGGTATATCATGCTGAAATAAATCTGAAACTGAACTTCATACAGTCCTGGGACCGTCGTAGCTCTACAACCCAACAGTCAACAGTGAGTACAGTCGGTCCTGGAATCTCCGTGGCCTCTAAAACAATAATAATAATAATAATAATAATAATAATAATAATAATAATAATAATAATAATAATAATAATAATAATAATAATAATAATAATAATAATAATATCTTTATTTACTACAAGTACATGTACAAGGTATACAGTCCTAGCTGACATCAATGACTTACAGGCACAACACCAGACACAAACATCTCTATGACATTCCCCGTGTCCGACTAAACCTTTACAAAAATTCAATGTATGTCAAAGGCCCTAAAATCTGGAACACCCTACCTGAGAACTCTAGAACTGCAGACACATTCATCACCTTCAAAACTACCATCAGAAAACATCTTATCTCCCTGATACACCCTGTCAACTAATTACACGAATACCACCCGGTGGTTCACACTTACACTCACTCACCCATTTGACCATAAACAGAAATATTAATCTTAATCTTAAAATAATGAATCCTAACTAGTCATAAGTTAGCCTGTGATACTCCAATACTGAAACTATGTATTGTGCGAAAACAAAAGCATTCACATTGCTAAACTCACAAACTAGTCACTTAGCCATAATACCAACTTACCTCATAATTTGTAATATTTTAAAGTTAAGAATTAATCTAAGTCTGCCCGAAATGCCTAGCCATGCTAGGTGTCCTAGTGGCCCCCTCTGTAATTAGTATTTTAAAACATGTAAACCACACAATATCCAAATTCTGTAAACTCAGCATTGTAATCCTTATGGAGAATAAACTTGATTTGATTTGATCTGATTTGACTAAACACCAAGCAGGCACTGGACAAGCACCAAAAGTCGGTACTTGACTAGCCAGGCTGTGGTTCGTACGTTGGATTGCGTGCAGCCAGCAGTAACAGCCTGGTTAATCAGGCCCTGATCCACCATGAGGCCTGGTCACAGACCGGGCCGCGGGGGCGTTAACCCCCGGAACTCTCTCCAGGTAAACTATATAGAAAGCCACTTGTTATGCTCAGCATTTCGGGCAAATTAGGTCAGTGTCCCAGGATGCGACCCACACCAGTCCACTAACACCCAGGTAACCATTTTACTGATGGGGAACATAGACAACCGGTGTAAAGAAACACGCCCAATGTTTCTACCCTCGCTGGGAATCCAACACAGACCCTTACCGTGTGAAGCTAGAGCGTTACCCACCATGCCCAGCATTCACCGCTGAATTCATAAATAAGTTTATTCAGGTATACACAAATACATTTACATAGATTATCACACATAGCAACATATGTGTAGAGAACCTGGGATAACCCAAAAAAAAAAGTCAAAGTGACTTATTATCATCGGGGTCTCTTGTAACCGGGAGAGAGTGAACCTAGTAGAGACCAGCAGAGAGATTGAGCCAGGAGCTGTGAATCGACCCCTGCAACCACATATAGGTGAAAACAGTCCAGGGACCCCTGTACCTGTGTCTAAATAAACTTACTGACAGCAGCGAGTTCTCCCGGTGCTGGGACCGTCGCAGCCCTACAACCCAACAACAACAACAACACACTGCTTGTGGCTGAGATAAACCCAACAAAGAACAAACTAACAAACAACATCACTTTGTTACAGCAGTCACAATGCATAAAGTTTATAGACAATTTACCAAGTCTTGGAGAACATTAAAATATACAAGACAGTACAGATGTATATCAACTTGTGCTCGTCATTATGATAAGTTTGAAACTCGGGCAGAATTCTCTAATGGGTAAATGAGGGTAATTTTATTGTTAATTATAATGGTACCAATAATACTCTTAAAATATTAGACAACCATATTTATACTGTTATATTGACTCGTGTCAGGTTGTAGCTCGACCATCTACCAGTTGTGTTATTTACGTTCTTTTATGAGTGCCTTGGTGCCGGTGAAGGGCTCTTGATCCAGGGAATATGAGGAAGAATATATTTTGTTCTGATTATTGACCTGAAGGGTTAGTAACAAGTGATAATCCAATAAAGTCAGGATGTCATTGAGGGTTGTGTCTTATATCCACTGGGGTCCTCTAATTCTCCCCAGGATGCAACCCACATAAGATCATAAGGAACAAGGAGCACTGCAGTAGGCCTACTGGCCCATGCGAGGCAGGCCCAAGTCACCTCCTGGCTTATGCCGCTGACCCAACCTAGTCAGGTCAGGTCACATTCTCTTAAGGGAGGAACATGGCATCTGACCTACTAACACAGGCTAGTCAGGTCCAACTCACACCCACCCACACCCACTCATGTATATGTATAAGCTATTTTTAAAACTACACAACTTTTTAGCTTCTATGATGGTATTTGGGAGTTTAGTTTGTTCCACTCATCCACAACTCTATTACCAAACCAGTGCTTTCCTATATCCTTCCTGAATCTGAATTTTTCCAAGTTAAAGCCATTGCTGCGAGTCCTGTCTAGGCTAGATATTTTTAGCACCCTATTTACATCCCCTTTATTCCTATTTTCCATTTATACACCTCAATCATATCTCCCCTAATTCTGCGCCTTTCTAGAGAGTGCAAGTTCAGGGCCCTCAGTCTATCCTCATAGGGAAGATATCCATTCTGTAATACAGTAACCAAAACTGTGCAGCATAATCTAAATGAGGCCTAACCAAAGATATATAGAGTTGAAGAACTTCTATTATTTATACTTCTTGATATAAAGCCAAGAATTCTGTTAATTTTATTGCGAACACTAATGCATTGTTGTCTTGGTTTCAGATTACTGCTAACCAGAACTCCTAAATCCTTTTCACAATCAGTAATATTAAGATTTACATTATTTAGTTTATAGTTTATAGTTTAGTTTATAGTTATATAGTCGGACTTGAGTCCTGGAAATGGGAAGTACAATGCCTGCACTTTAAAGGAGGGGTTTGGGATATTGGCAGTTTGGAGGGATATGTTGTGTATCTTTATATGTGTATGCTTCTAGACTGTTGTATTCTGAGCACCTCTGCAAAAACAGTGATAATGTGCGAGTGTGGTGAAAGTGTTGAATGATGATGAAAGTATTTTCTTTTTGGGGATTTTCTTTCTTTTTTGGGTCACCCTGCCTCGGTGGGAGACGGCCGACTTGTTGAAAAAAAAAAAAAATGTGGCATGGTTATTTACCTGTCCAACATTCAGAACTTTGCATTTGTCAGTATTAAACTGCATCTACCACTTCTCCAACCATTGCATCAGTCTATTCAAATCATCCTGGAGTGCTCTAGTGTCCTCATTAGAATGAATTGGACGGCCTATTTTGGTGTCATCAGCAAATTTGCTTATGTCACTATTTATTCCCTTATCTATGTCATTTATGTAAATTGTGAACAACAACAGGACCAACACTGACCCCTGTGGAACACCGTTTGTGACGTGCCCCCATTCTGATTTCTCCCCATTTATGCAAACTCTCTGCTGCCTATTTGTCAGCCATGCCTCTACCCAGGAAAAAATTTCTCCTATTCCGTGTGCCTTAATTTTCCTCAATAGTCTCTGATGTGGGACTCTATCAAAAGCCTTACTGAAGTCCATATACACAATATCATATTCATTACCATGATCTACCTCCTTAAATACCTTAGTGAAAAAAGTTAATAAATTTGTAAGGCTGTACATTCAAAATTGAATAGCACATGGAAAGACCTTTATTGTACATGAACTTTTTCAGTTGCATTTACAATATATCTCACTGTAGAGGAGCTTTATAAGAATGCTTACTATATAATAATTAGATAATACTGTACAATCATAATACATTGTAGTATATAAAATTAATATAAATTAAATTAAATTTGGGGTTCAAAATTCCCATGGGCACAATTCTTAAAGGGATTTTATTCCTCCCACCCCTCAGGTATCTTCTTGTGGGGGTTGGTACTGTGTGGCTCTGACTATACTTTTGGTTGGGTGATATCACGCTCCATCAAGTGCTGTGTCTCTCTGTATGGTTCTTCTGTTCTGTCTTGCTAAACTTTTATATAAATTCCTAACTGATGCTTCTTTGATTGCCGTATATCATGAATACATTGCATAACTCTCTGAAAGCTGCATGTCGGAGTAGATTGAATTTGCTCCAAATTTTGTCTCGTTTTTCCTGAGGCTGTCATCATTTTCCATTGTGATTATCTGAACCAGAATATGAAAGCAAAGTATATTCCTTTGTTTCCACAGCAACACTTGCTGGACTGGCTGTTATTCATCAGAACTGCATTTGTATCTGGAAACTTCTTGTTATCCCTGGTCAAAAACCTGTATTAATTATTTCACCTCTGTTGAGTCTTTTTTTTTTTTTCAACAAACCCATATAGAGACCCTTGTATAAATCATCTTTCTCCCTGTGTGTACTGTCAATAAAGTAAAAAAAAAATTACTAAATTATTCTTATTGTAAATATCATTCAAGCATAAAGGCTAATTTTAATTTTCCTTGATCATATTTTCTTCAGCCATTGGATTTCAGTAGATAACTCTGTTTGGAAGTGGCAAAAATTTCTGTATGCCAACCCATGTTATTAAAAATGATGTTTTCAATTGCAGTACATGTTTGTTGATTATTAGTTCTCAACTTAATAATAATTTTTACAGGAGGACAATGTACATAGAGACTGGAGAATATGCTCGTTTAGCAGATGGTGCTGCAGTTGCTAAACTAGGCGATACTTCAGTCCTTATCACTGCTGTGAGTAAACCTCGGTCTGGACCCTTCCCAGGGTTTATGCCTCTCACAGTGGATTACCGACAAAAATATGCTGCTGCCGGCCGTATTCCTTCTAATTATTTGCGAAGAGAGCTTGCACCAACTGAGAAGGAAGTCCTAACTAGTAGAATTATTGGTGTGTTTATTTTCTCTTGGTATTAAATATTGCTGCAAAATTCTTGTGTTCTACATCAGTGGCAAATTTCCTGTCTTATTGCACTTTACTGTTACTGACAAAAATATGGCTCTTGTACTGTATTACACAAGTTTGAAGACGATTGGAAAAGGAATTCTTCACTGATTGATGTTTCCAAAGATTCCAAGTTTTTAACTATTTCATCAAAATTTTAAATTTTCACCTATTACAACTAAACTTACGGGTTATGATCCTTATTACAGAAAGCATCGTCAATAATATTTTAAAGCCAATACTGTATTCTGCTATACTGTAATTAAAATACAGTGTAATTAAATGTAACTGAAAAGCCAAAATCTAACACATGGTTATATTCCCCTCTTTTAATTCTTAATAAAGAATTGTAGTTAAAAAAATTATTTTCCTGATAAATATAAAATTAAAAATGTGTAAAATAAAGAGTCGACTCGTGTGCAAAGTTCTGACTTGATCAATTACACAGATCGCTCTGTTCGTCCATTGTTTCCTGTGGGCTACTGTGGTGATACCCATCTCTCGTGTCAACTTCTTGCAGTGGATGGTCTTTATGATCCAGATGTTGTTAGCATCAATGCAGGTACAGTGTCAAGACCAGATATGTTTCATGTAGTTGGTATACAATTATATATGACATGTAAATGGAGCTTCAGCTTCTTTCTACATAGAGCGTCTCCTCACTTAGCGACATACTCGTTTACCGATGACTCGGACTTACGACGGGCTCTCTGACCAGTATGCATACCTAAATACTGTATATTAGAGCTGATTTCCTCTATTCTGTTTATTACAATATACAGTACTCTATTGTATAAAGATTTAAAAATACAGTTTACTAAAGATGTTATAAATGGTGCAAAGGTAACATTAAAACACTATCAGAGATGATTGTCACAAACCCACTACCAGTATAGTATGCTCCTTGCTTAGTGATGAATTTGTTTACCGACGTGGTCTTAGGAACGGAACTCCATCGTTAAGTGAGGAGAGACTGTATACAGTACGCTTTGTACAGTGGACCCCCAGATTATGTCGTCATCGGAATTCATAATATTCAGAATAAGTAAAGTTTTTTCGTCAAAATATTGGCTTGGTGATCATCATTGGACTCGGTATTTGTCTGCGCAGTCCGAGCGGTCCGACACACCATTTACAGCCAATGTGCCATTGTTTATCAGCCAGTGAGGATGATCCCATGCATTCATACGATATATTTTGTATTCTATTCTTTTTAGTGCTTGCAGCTGCTAAATAAACCACCATGGGCCCAAAGAAAGTTCATAGTGTCAGCCAGCCCTTTGTTAAAGGGCTGAGAGAGAGGGGAGAATGTGCCTTTTTCAGTGATTCTGCAATATGTACAGTACTAAAACAGCAGGAGTTGATAAAGGCTATAGCTCCAGCCAGCGATAAAATGTAGCATTAACCCTTTGAGGGTTTTCGTCGTACTAGTACGTCTTACGCGTAGGGGTTTTTGACGTACTAGTACTCATAAATTCTAGCGGCCTCAAATCTAGGACCATTTTTTTTTAATAAATCAGCGACTTTGCAGTGTATTTTCGTATGGTATTTATTGTTGTATTCTAGTTTTCTTGGTCTCATTTTATAGAATGGAAGACATATTACAGAAATTGAGATGATTTTGACTGGTTTTACAAAGAAAGGTGCCTTGAAATTGAGCTCAAAGTAGCAGAAATGTTCGATTTTTACCAAACTTCAAAAGTAAACAAATCGTGCCAAGCGTGCAATACACGTCAACTGGTGAGTCTAATATTCTTTCACAAGTGCACTAATAATATTTATACCATTTTTTACACTAATGCAGTAGTCTGCATAACAGTAAATCTTATATTTTTTGTGAAAATAAAAATTCAAAGTGGAAAGCAAAAGAATATAAGAGGGGCCTTGAGACGTGACTAATGACCAGAGGAAATGTCATTTTAGTGCCAGGAATGTCTTTCTTGTTTATTCTGGACCCTATTCGGAAATTGGCATCTTTTGAAATTTGTGTGAAATTGGCAAAATTACTAAATTCTGACCACTGTACTGGATAGTTGAATTTCATAAATGAGTGGTTTCTTGCACCCATTCGATAGAAAAAATGGAGTTCTAGCGAAATATTCATGTTTTTTGTCGACTAGTACAGTGAAATTGGCCGAAAATGGGGCTCAAAGTGGGCAAAATCGCCGATGCGTAAACATCGCCGAGACCGCTAACTTTGCGAGAGCATAATTCCGTAAGTTTTCTATCAAATTTCAAACTTTTGGTGTCTTTATGATCGGGAAAAGATTCTCTATCTTTTCATAAGAGAAAATATTTTTTTTTTTTTTAAATTTGGCCGACCCTGAGAACGAGTTTCTGAGAGGGCCTGTCGACCCTCAAAGGGTTAATGGTGTAGCAAGTAAGTTAAGCGATTAATCAATAGAAAAAGGACAGTACGAAACTGACTCCTCCATTGTTGTTGGAGGTATATAGGGCTACTGGTAACACTGCCGCCTCTGCTGCCTCTTGCTGCCGCCTTCACCACCACTATGTAAGGCTTATCTTTTAGTGGCCCTTATACACCCAACAACAAACAACACACCACCACTTGTGACATTCTTAATGCCATATTTTATTCATTCTAGAGTATATATCATGTTTCTATGTTATTAATATTGTTTATTAATATTAGATGTATTGTGCAAGATCAATAAGCCATAGAGCTGATATTAGTGTCATGTTGAAGGACTACAGTGAACCCTTGAATTTCGTCCCCCTTGAATATCGTGAACTTTGGAAATCGGCGACTTTTTTCGTCATAATATTGGCTTGATTTTCGTGATTTGGCTGAGAAATTGGTGGTCATATGAAACACGTCCAAGCGGCCTTCCAGCCACCGTGGGCACACAAACACCATTCAGTGTCTGGCATTGTATCTCGGCGAGTGACGATCACCTCACACATTTATACGATACATTTCTTAATATATTTCATTTGTTTTAGTGCTTGCAATTGCTAAATAAGCCACCATGGGCCCAAAGAAAGCTCTTAGTGCCAGCCCTTTGGTAAAGATTGTGAGAAACATGATTGAAGTAAAGAAAAAGATCATAGAATAATATGAAAGTGGAGTGCGTGTGGCGGAGCTTTCCAGGATGTACAGGAAGACCTATTCAACCATCACTTCCATCATGGTGAAGAAAAAGGAAATCAAGGAAGCTGATGTTGCAAAAGGGTTGAATATGCTAACGAAAATGAGATCGCAAATAATCAGAGATGTTGAGAAGTTGTTGCTGGTGTGGATCAAACAAAAAGAGTTAGCAGGAGGTAGTGTTACACAGTCGATAATTTGCGAAAAGGCAAGGGAGTTGCATGACGATCTTATAAAGAAAAGGCCTGGAACAAGTGCTAATGTAGGTGAATTCAAGGCCTGCAAAGGCTGGTTCGAAAATTTCAAGAATAGAAGTGGCATACACAATGTTGTAAGGCATTGTGGGGCTGCCAATTCAGACAAATATGCGACTGAAAAATTCATAAGTGAATTCAAGGACTATGTAGAGGCTGAAGGATTCGTCCCCCAACAAGTGGCAGTTGTGGTGAAACAGGCCTCTTTTGGAAGAAAATGCCAAAGAGGACCTACATCACACAGGAGGAAAAGGCACTGCCAGGACACAAGCCTATGAAAGACAGGCTAACCCTCTTGTTGGGTGGTAATGCTAGTGGGGATTTCAAAGTGAAGCCTTTACTGGTGTATCACTCTGAAAATCCCAGAGTGTTCAAGAAAAACAGTGTCACCAAGCCTAATTTGTGTGTGATGTGGAAGGCTAACAGTAAGGAATGGGTCATGAGGGACATTTTCCTTGATTGGTTCAATGAAGTGTTTGGCCCCAGTGTAAAGAAATACCTCCTGGAAAATACATTGAAACTCAAGTGCCTCCTGGTAATGGAAAATGCTCCTGCTCATCCTCCAGACTTGGAAGAGCAAATGGCTTATCCTCCAGACTTGGAAGAGCAAATGATGAAGGAGTTTAATACCACTTTTCTCCTCCAGCCCATGGACCAGCAGATCATTTCAAACTTCAAAAAACTCTAAGAGATTTCTGGAAAGATCACCTCAATATCCTCCACTGCATAAACCTTTTAGGTAAGACTTCGCAGGGAGTGACTTCCAGGATGATGAACTCTGCTTGGAGAAAATTATGGCCAGAATGTGTCCTCGGCAAAGATTTTGAAGAGTTTGAGACAGACTCTGAGGACCCTATGCCAGTTGTGGAATCTATTGTGATATTGGAGAAATCCATGGGGTTGGAGATTAGTGGCAAGGATGTGGAAGAATTGGTGGAGGACCACAATGAAGAGCTAACCAGTGAAGAGCTGCTAGACCTTAATCTGCAACAGCAACAGACCACAGCTCAGGAAATTGCTTCAAAGGAGGAGGAAGAGAGTGGGAAGAAGTTGCTTTCTTCAGAGATTAAGGAGATGTGTGCAATGTGGACTTGGATGGAAAAAATTGTTGAGGAACATCACCCTGACAAAGCTGTTGCAGGCCATGTATGTGACATGTTCAATGACAATGTCTTGTCTCATCTTAAGCAAATTTTAAAGAATCACCAGAAACAGACTTTTCTGGAATAATTTTTTGAGCAACAGGGGTCCAATGACTCTCAAGCTGGTCCTAGTTGCATTAAAAAACAACGAAGGGAAGTAACCCCAGGAAAGGACTTGGTACCTGAAGTCTTTATGGAAGAGGATTCCCCTTCCAAACACTAGTAACTCTTCCATCCTCTCCCATCCTCCACACATCAACAGTTCTTCAATAAAGATAAGTGTCAAGTTATTATTGTTTTGTTCTTCATGTCTCATTGTTTTCCTTGTGGATAAATGTACATTTAATGTAAAAAAAATATTTTTTTTATACATTTGGGTGTCTGGAATGGATTAATTTGATTTACATTATTTCTTATGGGGAAAATGGTTTTGAAAATCGTGAATTTTGAATTTTGGTGGACTCTCTGGAACGGATTAATCACAAAATTCAAGGGTCCACTGTATCTTGTCCTGTCTCCCAAAACAATTCCTAACATATGCCAGAAACAGACCTCTCTGGAACACTTTTTTGAGCAACAAGGGTCCACTGACTCTCAAGCTGGTCCTAGTGGCATTAAAAAACAAAGAAGGGAAATAACCCAGGATAAGGACTTGGCACCTGAAGTCTTTATGGAAGGGGATTCCTCTTTCAAACAATTGTAAACTCCTCCATCCTCTCCCCTCCTCCCGTCTTCCATACATCACCATGTCTTCAATAAAGGTAAGTGTGATGTTATTATTGTTTTATTCTTCATGTATCATTGTTTTCTGTGTAGGTAAATGTATATTTCATGTAGAAAACATTTTTTGTTAATACTTTTGGGTATCTGAAACGGATTAATTGGATTTCCATTACATGTATTTCTCATGGGGAAAATTAATTCGGAATTCGTCAGATTTGGGTTTAGTCACTCTCTCTGGAATGGATTAATTATGAAAACTGGAGGTCCACTGTATGTTATTTTTATCTGTTTGTAGCTTTTTGTCTTTTACTTTTGAGACTCTCTGACTGCGGGTTCAAACCCCATCTGTGGTATGGTTTGTTTGCAATCGTGTCATTACAATTTCGCGAGTTATGTTGACGGCTTTGAGGGGACTTGAACTAGAGTTCGTCATGGCCATGCTAGCGGGAGATTTGTATGTAAAAACTTGCATTTGTGGTCACAGTGGTGCCTATGCTAACCTTCCTATGGTGTAGAAATATACCTAGTTGGACGAACCTTATTGAAGCTAGCTGGTCCAGTGGCTACCATGACGGTCTGGAGTTTTGAGACTCTCTGACCGCAGGTTCAAACCCCACCCATGGTATGGTTTGTTTGCAATCGTGTCATTACGATTTCGTGAGTTTTTTTTTTCCCCCCATTTAATCATCTTGCTACAGTTGTTAGGATAACCATTTTTAATTCTTCCTTTCATGCCAGCAAAATAGAGGCTATTATGTACATTGGACCCCCAAGTTTCATGATTAATCCGTTCCAGAGAGTCTGCCAAAAATCGAAATTCACTAAACTCGAAACCATTTTCCCCATAAAAATTAATGTAAATCCAATTAATCCGTTCCAGACACCCAAAAGTATTAACAAAAATAAGTATTAACAAAAATAAGCAGTAATGTTGAAGGATCAGTTATGGATGGAGAAAAGAGAATATGAATGTGTAAATTCAAGAATTATGTGGATTAAAGTAAAGGTTGGATGCGAAAAGTGGGTCATAATAAGCGTGTATGCACCTGGAGAAGAGAGGAATGTAGAGGAGAGAGAAAGATTTTGGGAGATGTTAAGTGAATGTATAGGAGCCTTTGAACCAAGTGAGAGAGTAATTGTGGTAGGGGATCTGAATGCTAAAGTAGGAGAAACTTTTAGAGAGGGTGTGGTAGGTAAGTTTGGGGTGCCAGGTGTAAATGATAATGGGAGCCCTTTGATTGAACTTTGTATAGAAAGGGGTTTAGTTATAGGTAATACATATTTTAAGAAAAAGAGGATAAATAAGTATACAAGATATGATGTGGGGCGAAATGACAGTAGTTTGTTGGATTATGTATTGGTAGATAAAAGACTGTTGAGTAGACTTCAGGATGTACATGTTTATAGAGGGGCCACAGATATATCAGATCACTTTCTAGTTGTAGCTACACTGAGAGTAAAAGGTAGATGGGATACAAGGAGAATAGAAGCATCAGGGAAGAGAGTGGTGAAGGTTTATAAACTAAAAGAGGAGGCAGTTAGGGTAAGATATAAACAGCTATTGGAGGATAGATGGGCTAATGAGAGCATAGGCAATGGGGTCGAAGAGGTATGGGGTAGGTTTAAAAATGTAATGTTAGAGTGTTCAGCAGAAGTTTGTGGTTACAGGAAAGTGGGTGCGGGAGGGAAGAGGAGCGATTGGTGGAATGATGATGTAAAGAGAGTAGTAAGGGAGAAAAAGTTAGCATATGAGAAGTTTTTACAAAGTAGAAGTGATGCAAGGAGGGAAGAGTATATGGAGAAAAAGAGAGAGGTTAAGAGAGTGGTGAAGCAATGTAAAAAAGAGAGCAAATGAGAGAGTGGGTGAGATGTTATCAACAAATTTTGTTGAAAATAAGAAAAAGTTTTGGAGTGAGATTAACAAGTTAAGAAAGCCTAGAGAACAAATGGATTTGTCAGTTAAAAATAGGAGAGGAGAGTTATTAAATGGAGAGTTAGAGGTATTGGGAAGATAGAGGGAATATTTTGAGGAATTGTTAAATGTTGATGAAGATAGGGAAGCTGTGATTTCGTGTATAGGGCAAGGAGGAATAACATCTTGTAGGAGTGAGGAAGAGCCAGTTGTGAGTGTGGGGGAAGTTCGTGAGGCAGTTGGTAGAATGAAAGGGCATAAGGCAGCTGGGATTGATGGAATAAAGATAGAAATGTTAAAAGCAGGTGGGGATATAGTTTTGGAGTGGTTGGTGCAATTATTTAATAAATGTATGGAAGAGGGTAAGGTACCTAGGGATTGGCAGTGGCGTGCATAGTTCCTTTGTATAAAGGCAAAGGGGACAAAAGAGAGTGCAAAAATTATAGGGGGATAAGTCTGTTGAGTATACCTGGTAAAGTGTATGGTAGAGTTATTATTAAAAGAATTAAGAGTAAGACGGAGAATAGGATAGCAGATGAACAAGGAGGCTTTAGGAAAGGTAGGGGGTGTGTGGACCAGGTGTTTACAGTGAAACATATAAGTGAACAGTATTTAGATAAGGCTAAAGAGGCCTTTGTGGCATTTATGGATTTGGAAAAGGCGTATGACAGGGTGGATAGGGGGGCAATGTGGCAGATGTTGCAGGTGTATGGTGTAGGAGGTAGGTTACTGAAAGCAGTGAAGAGTTTTTACGAGGATAGTGAGGCTCAAGTTAGAGTATGTAGGAAAGAGGGAAATTATTTCCCAGTAAAAGTAGGCCTTAGACAAGGATGTGTGATGTCACCATGGTTGTTTAATATATTTATAGATGGGGTTGTAAGAGAAGTAAATGCGAGGGTTTTGGCAAGAGGCGTGGAGTTAAAAGATAAAGAATCACACATAAAGTGGGAGTTGTCACAGTTGCTCTTTGCTGATGACACTGTGCTCTTGGGAGATTCTGAAGAGAATTTGCAGAGATTGGTGGATGAATTTGGTAGGGTGTGCAAAAGAAGAAAATTAAAAGTGAATACAGGAAAGAGTAAGGTTATGAGGATAACAAAAATATTAGGTGATGAAAGATTGGATATCAGATTGGAGGGAGAGAGTATGGAGGAGGTGAATGTATTCAGATATTTGGGAGTGGATGTGTCAGCGGATGGGTCTATGAAAGATGAGGTGAATCATAGAATTGATGAGGGGAAAAGGGTGAGTGGTGCACTTAGGAGTCTGTGGAGACAAAGAACTTTGTCCTTGGAGGCAAAGAGGGGAATGTATGAGAGTATAGTTTTACCAACACTCTTGTATGGGTGTGAAGCATGGGTGATGAATGTTGCAGTGAGGAGAAGGCTGGAGGCAGTGGAGATGTCATGTCTGAGGGCAATGTGTGGTGTGAATATAATGCAGAGAATTCTTAGTTTGGAAGTTAGGAGGAGGTGCGGGATTACCAAAACTGTTGTCCAGAGGGCTGAGGAAGGGTTGTTGAGGTGGTTTGGACATGTAGAGAGAATGGAGCGAAACAGAGTGACTTCAAGAGTGTATCAGTCTGTAGTGGAAGGAAGGCGGGGTAGGGGTCGGCCTAGGAAAGGTTGGAGGGAGGGGGTAAAGGAGGTTTTGTGTGCAAGGGGCTTGGACTTCCAGCAGGCATGCGTGAGCGTGTTTGATAGGAGTGAATGGAGACAATTATTATTATTATCACACTGGCCGATTCCCACCAAGGCAGGGTGGCCCAAAAAAGAAAAACTTTCACCATCATTCACTCCATCACTGTCTTGCCAGAAGGGTGCTTTACACTACAGTTTTTAAACTGCAACATTAACACCCCTCCTTGAATGGAGACAAATGGTTTTTAATACTTGACGTGCTGTTGGAGTGTGAGCAAAGTAACATATATGAAGATGTTCAGGGAAACCAGCAGGCCGGACTTGAGTCCTGGAGATGGGAAGTACAGTGCCTGCACTCTGAAGGAGGGGTGTTAATGTTGCAGTTTAAAAACTGTAGTGTAAAGCACCCTTCCGGCAAGACAGTGATGGAGTAAATGATGGTGAAAGTTTTTCTTTTTCAGGCCACCCTGCCTTGGTGGGAATCGGCCAGTGTGATAATAAATAAATAAATAAATAGATGTAGATTTCCTAGGTAGTAGGTTGGTAAACAGCAACCGCCCAGAGAGGTACTACCGTCCTGCCAAGTGAGCGTACAACGAAAACCTGTAATTGTTTTACGTGATGGTAGGGTTGCTGGTGTCTTTTGTCTGTCTCATAAACATGCAAGATTTCAGGTATGTCTTGCTACTTCTACTTGCACTTAGGTCACACTACACATACATGTACAAGCATATATATACACACCCCTCTGGGTATTCTTCTATTTTCTTTCTAGTTCTTGTTTATTTCCTCTTATCTCCATGGGGAAGTGGAACAGAATTCTTCCTGTAAGCCATGCGTGTTGTAAGAGGTGACTAAAATGCTGGGAGCAAGGGGCTAATAACCTCTTCTCCCGTACAAATTACTAAATTTAAAAGAGAAACTTTCGTTTTTCTTTTTGGGCCACCCTGCCTTGGTGGGATACGGCCGGTGTGTTGAAAGAAAGAAAGATATGTAGATATACATACAGAAAAGAAAGAGAAATCAAGTATAAAACAATAATAACATTATACTTACCTTTATTGAAGACTCTTGTTGGTGTATCAAACATAAGAAAGCAGGAACACTGCAACAGACCTGTTGGCCCATACTAGGCAGGTCCTTCACAAACCATCCCACTAACAGGATATTTGCCCAACCCAATTTTCAATGCTGCCCAAGCAATAAGCTTTGATAATTCTATTCACTCATGCACAAGTCCTACTCAAATCAAATCATGTGTGTGTGTGGGGAGTACCCTGGCTGGTTTGTGTGGGGAAGTACCCTGGCTGGTGTATGGGGAAGTACCCTGGCTGGTTTGTGTGGGGAAGTACCCCAGCTTTTGAGGCTGTTGATCACGATAAAGAATTTGATATTATTTACTTAGATTTTAGTAAGGCTTTTGATAGAGTTCTGCACCAAAGACCGTTAAAGAAAGTGGCAGCTCATGGCATTGAGGGATAAGTGCTCTCATGGATCAGGTCATGGCTCACAGACAGGAAGCAAAGAGTGTCCATAAATGGGGTTAAATCCGAGTGGGGATCTGTAACAAGTGGCGTTCCACAGGGATCAGTCTTGGGCCCATTGTTATATATAATATATATCAATGATCTTGATGAGGGAATTACTAGTGAAATGAGTAAATTCGCCGATGACACGAAGATAGATAGGATAATTGATTCAAACGTAGATATCAGGGAATTCAGGAGGATTTAGACAAACTCAATACCTGATCAGAAAAGTGGCAGATGTAGTTCAATGTAGATAAATGCAAGGTTCTGAAGCTCATGAGTGTCCATAATCCTAGCACTTATAAGTTAAATAATGTAGAACTTAGCCATACAGATTGCCAAAAGGACTTGGGGGTTATGATAAACAATAACCCTAAACCAAGAGAGCAATGCCTAAGCGTACATAATAAGGCAAACAGATTACTGGGATTTATGTCAAGAAGTGTAAGCAACAGAAGTTCAGCGGTTATATTACAGCTTTATATATCATTAGTTAGGCCTCACCTAGATTATGCAACTCGGTTCTGGTCTCCATATTACAGAATGGACATAAATTCGTTAGAATGATTAAATTAATACATAGCAGTTTGGAGGGATATGTTGTGTATCTTTATACGTATATGCTTCTAAACTGTTGTATTCTGAGCACCTCTGCAAAAACAGTGATTATGTGTGAGTGAGGTGAAAGTGTCGAATGATGATGAAAGTATTTTCTTTTTGGGGATTTTCTTTCTTTTTGGGTCACCCTGCCTTGGTGGGAGACGGCCAACTTGTTGAAAAAAAAAAAATTGTAGAATGACTAAATTAATACATAGCATTAGAAATCTTCCTTATGAAGAAAGATTGAAGACCCTTTAATTACATTCGCTTGTTAGACGAAGAATGAGGGGAGACATAATCGAAGTGTATAAGTGGAAGATGGGTATTAATAAAGGGGATATAAATAAGGTCTTGAGGATATCTCTCCAAGAGAGAACCCACAGTAATGGATTCAAATTAGACAAGTTTAGATTTAGAAAGGATATAGGAAAGTATTGGTTTGGAAATAGGGTAGTTGATGAGTGGAACAGTCTACCTAGTTGAGTTATTGAAGCTAAAACCTTGGGTAGTTTCAAATTTAGGTTGGATAAATACATGAGTGAGAGGGGTTGGATTTGAGTGGAACTTGCATATGAGAGTGGATAGTTTTTTTTTTTTTTTTTCAACAAACCGGCCGTATCCCACCAAGGCAGGGTGGTCCAAAAAGAAAAACGAAAGTTTCTCTTTTTAAATTTAGTAATTTATACTCTTGCTCCCAGCATTTTAGTTGCCTCTTACAACACGCATGGCTCACGGAGGAAGAATTCTGTTCCACTTCCCCATGGAGATAAGAGGAAATAAACAAGAACAAGAACTAGAAAGAAAATAGAAGAAAACCCAGAGGGGTGTGTATATATGTGCTTGTACATGTATGTGCAGTGTGACCTAAGTGTAAGTAGAAGTAGGAAATTATACCTGAAATTTTGCATGTTTAAGAGACAGAAAAAAGACACCAGCAATCCTACAATCATGTAAAACAATTACAGGATTCCATTTTACACTCACTTGGCAGGACAGTAGTACCTCCTTGGGTGGTTGCTGTCTACCAGCCTACTACCTACAAGTGGATAGAATTCTTTCTTCTTTCAACACACCGGCCTTACCCACCGAGGCAGGGTGGCCCAAGAGGAGAAATGAAAGTTTCTCCTTGTACATTTAGTAATATATACAGGAGAAGGGGTTACTAGCCCATTGCTCCCGGCATTTTAGTCACCTCCTACGACACGCATGGCTTACGGAGGAAGAATTCTGTGTAAATAGAGTTATCAGAGCTTATTTCTTGGGTGGCATTGAAAATTAGGTTGGGCAAATGTTTTGTTAGTGGGATGAATTGTGAAGGACCTGCCTAGTATGGGCCAACAGGCCTGCTGCAGTGTTCCTCCTTTCTTATGTTCTTATAAGAAAGCAGGAACACTGCAGCAGACCTGTTGGCCCATACTAGGCAGGTCCTTCACAAACCATCCCACTAACAGAATATTTGCCCGACCCAATTTTCAATGCTTGGTGATTTCAACCTAAGGCATACAAAATGGAAGAATGTAGCAAATAATATTATAGCTGAAACAATCCCCAGAGGTAGCTCAGATGAAAGGTCACACACACATGAGCTACTAAGTCTCTGCGAAAAACACACCTTAAGCCAGCAGATAGTGGAGTTAACAAGACTAGAAAACACAAACACACTTGACCTTATCTTCACAAATAATGAGGACCTGATAAGAGACATAAGAATATCAAAAACAACTAATTCCGATCACAACCTAATCGAAGTCCAGACGTACATGCATAGGGGTCCTGATCAGCAGAATGCATGTACCTGTGAAGGTATCTTCACAAAATACAACTTCAACAACAAGAACATCAACTGGGACCAGTTAAACCATGTCCTAAACGAAACATGTTGGGAAGATGTCTTAAATGACATGGATCCAAACCAGTGCCTTGAAAGGATCAACTTCCTGGCAGCCGAAGCATATTCTAGGCATATTCCCCTAAGAAAGAAGAAGAGCAGGAGTAAACTAGAGAGAGAAAGACGCTCCCTCTACAGAAGACGACGAAGAGTCACTGAGCTCCTCAGGAGTGCTAGAATATCTGATACACGAAAGGAGGCACTGACCAGGGAAGTGGAAACTATCGAACTTAAGTTAAAAGACTCTTACAGGAACCAGGAGAGACAGGAGGAGCTTAAAGCTATTAGTGAAATTGAAAGAAATTCAAAATATTTCTTTTCATATGCCAAAAACAAGGCAAATACCACATCTAGTATCGGGCCCTTACTCAGACAGGATGGGACTTACACAGATGACAACAAGGAAATGAATGAAATATTGAAATCCCAGTACGACTCTGTGTTTAGTGAACCACTAATCGGTCTGAGGATCGACGACCCAAATGATTTCTTCATGAATGAGCCTCAAAACTCCATAAATGTATGCCAGATTTCTGACATTACCCTAACTCCGATAGATTTCGAAAAAGCCGTGACAACATGCCCATGCACTCAGCCCCGGGCCCAGACTCGTGGAACTCTGTTTTCATTAAGAACTGCAAGAAAACCCTCTCGCGTGCCCTAAGTACACTATGGAGGAGGAGCTTGGACATGGGTGAAATTCCACAGTCACTTAAAACAACGGATATAGCCCCACTCCATAAAGGTGGCAGCAAAGCATTAGCTAAGAACTATAGACCAATAGCTCTGACGTCCCACATCATAAAAATCTTTGAAAGAGTGCTAAGAAGCAGGGTTGCAAATCACCTGGATTCCCAAAATCTGCACAATCCAGGGCAACATGGGTTCAGGGCAGGTCGCTCCTGCCTCTCACAACTACTGGATCACTATGATATGGCCTTGGATGCACTGGAAGAAAATCAGAATGCAGATGTAATATGCACAGACATTGCAAAAGCATTTGACAAATGTGATCATGGTGTAATAGCCCATAAAATACATGCTAAAGGAATAACTGGGAAAGTGGGGAGATGGATCTTCAACTTCCTAACAAATCGAACACAAAGAGTAGTGGTCAACAGAGTTAAATCGGAGGCTGCCATAGTGAAGAGCTCTGTTCCACAAGGCACAGTACTCGCCCCCATCTTATTCCTTATCCTCATATCAGACATAGACAGAGATATACATCACAGCACCGTATCATCCTTTGCGGATGATACTAGGATCTGCATGAGGCTGTCATCTGCTGAGGATGCGGTTAACCTCCAAGAAGATATAAACAAAGTTTTCCAGTGGGCAACGGTAAACAATATGATGTTCAATGAGGACAAATTCCAACTACTCCGTTATGGAAAACTGGAGGAGATAATAACTGAACAGAGTATATGTACTACAGACTCTGGCCATACAATAGAGCGGAAAAATAATGTAAGGGACCTGGGAGTAGTAATGTCTGAGGATCTCACTTTCAAGGATCACAACAGTGCCACGATCGCACGTGCAAAGAAAATGATAGGATGGATAATGAGAACATTCAAAATGAGAGATGCCAAGCCAATGATGATCCTTTTCAAATCACTTGTTCTCTTTAGGCTGGAATACTGCTGTACATTAACATCTCCATTCAAAGCAGGTGAAATCGCAGATCTAGAGAGTGTACAGAGATCCTTTACTGCACGTATAAGTTCTGTCAAGCACCTTAACTACTGGGAACGCTTGGAAGCACTTGACTTGTACTCGTTGGAACGCAGGAGGGAGAGATATATCATAATCTACACTTGGAAAATCTTGGAAGGAATGGTCCCAAATCTGCACACAGAAATCACTCCCTACGAAAGTAAAAGACTGGGCAGGCGATGCAAAATGCCCCCAATAAAAAGTAGGGGCGCCATTGGTACACTAAGGGAGAACACCATAAGTGTCTGGGGCCCAAGACTGTTCAACAGCCTCCCATCAAGCATTAGGGGAATTGCCAATAAACCCCTGGCTGCCTTCAAGAGAGAGCTGGACAGATACCTAAAGTCAGTGCCAGATCAGCCGGGCTGTGGCTCGTTCGTTGGACTGTGTGCAGCCAGCAGTAACAGCCTGGTTGATCAGGCCCTGATCCATCGGGAGGCCTGGTCATGGACCAGGCCATGGGGGCGTTGATCCCTGGAATAACCTCCAGGTAATCCAGGTAAGAAATAAGCTTTGATAATTCTATTCACTCATGCGCAAGTCCCACTCAGATCAAATCGTGTGTGGGGGGAAGTACCCTGGCTCATTTGTGTGGGAAAGTACCCTTACTCGTGTACATTAGAACATAAGAAAGCAGGAACACTGCAGCAGACCTGTTGACCCATACTAGGCAGGTCCTTCACAAACCATCCCACTAACAATATTTGTTCAACCCAATTTTCAATGCTGCCCAAGCAATAAGCTTTGATAATTCTATTCACTCATGTGCAAGTCCCACTAAAATAAAATCGTGTTTGTGGGGAAGTACCCTGGCTGGTGTGTTCTTCCTTTAATTCTGTCATGTTTCTCACCTTCTTTACCAGACATCTCCTTGCCAACCTCAACAGAACACATGACCATAACACAAGGCACAGATCACTCTTTGATGTTCCTCGTGTCCATCTCACACTATGCAAAAACTCAATGCACATAAAAGGCCCTAAAATCTGGAATTCATTACCTGTAAATATAAAAGAAACACTACCTGTTTATAAATTCAAGTCTCTTCTCAAAGATCACTTACTCACCCAAAACCAAATAAATACTGAATAACTGAACCTTATAAATTGTATATCTTAAATGTTTCTCACAATTATATCACATAAATGTTAAACCTAAAACCCAATCTAACTTTATTATTTTTTAAATACACTACCTAACAGAATACTCCATACGACTGAATGTACAACAATGCATGCAACCATAAACCATAAACAAATAAATAAAAAAATAAATATGACCTGTCTTTGTAATACTCATTTGTGCTTTATAGTTATCTGTTAACAATAATGTATTATCACTGATTTCATCATTGCTTAGTTAATTTTAAGCCAGCCCGAAATGCTATGCATAGTATAAGTGGCTTTGGCATGCTGCTCTTATCTGTATTTTTTGTACCTCTGTATGTATGCTCAAATTGTAAATAAATAAATAAATAAATAAAGGGCTGGCACTAGAAGCTTTCTTTGAGCCCTTGGTGGCTTATTTAGCAGTTGCAAGCACAAAAAAGAACAGATTATTATGAAATGTATCGTATGAACATGTCCACAGGCAGTGTCACACTGACTCCTGAACGATGTGTGGGAGCCTTTGTGTACGCACGGACGCATTTCGTATGACGGACAAATCACGAGACAAATCATGAACTGCGAGGCTTTATTTTAATGAAAAAAGTTGCCGAAAGTCGAAATTCACGAAGCGCGAGGCTTATGAAACTTGGGAGTCCACTGTACTTGTATATTTTATTTTTTGTATACATTGGCTGTTTCCCACTAAAGAATAACTCAGAGAAGAAAACACGCTTATCCTAACTTTTTTTTCTCTTTAATCTGTTCAGGTAAATACAGACTGACTTAAAAATTTTACATCCTACCTCCAAAATTTAGTTTTGACTAAAATGCTTTGCCAACTCCTTTCATAGCTGTTACTATGCTCACACTATAACTATTTCAGATGACTAAGGCCACTTGCTGGCTCTCATAAATTTAACATGTTCACATTTGCCTGCCAAACATTTTATCATCTTTCAATATTTATTGTATCTCCTCTCTCACTGACATCTACTGAAACTTTTTTAGGAGGTGGGGGAGGGTCAAGGAATGGACATGGGATAAGCAAGTCATCACTGTGGTTGCTTTTCCTTGACAGATGCTTGTTCTATGGAAGGGCATCTGCTGCCTTCAACCCCACCCCCCCATCGCTACATGGCCTTCCCCTCCAAGTGAACATCTACGCTTCCTTCTAATCATTCCTCAGACAGTCCTTATTTTTTTTAACCATCCCTAGATTTATAAATTTAAGCAACCTATTGTGCTATCTTAAGAGACAAAGGATTGAGTTTCCACCAAATATTTCACTGTATGACCCATAATGTCACATAAATACACATACACAATAATAATGGTACAATACTAATTTACCACTAAAGCATGAACAAAAGTAACATTTTTAATATAATAGTATAACTACATTTTCCTGCTTATTTTCAGCCTCTGCAGCACTAGCAGTATCAGATATTCCATGGATGGGTCCAGTAGGGTCAGTGCGTGTAGGATTAATTGATGGAGAGGTAATTATCCAACCCACCCGACGAGAATTGTCCAAGAGTTCCCTCAATCTAGTTATTAGTGGTGCTGAACGTAAGCTTATTGGTAAGTTTCAAAATTAATCAAATGTGCAAGCCTGTCACAAAGCATCCCCACCTGGAGACAGTAAAATAAGATACAAGGAATACTGTATATTTCGTTCTCACACTGAAGCCCAAGTAGAGTACTGTATGTAGTTCCAGTATTCATCTTGGGTTTTATTATTTCCATGTGGGTTTGTTTGTACCAGTGTTTATTGCTGCCTCCCACCAAGGTAGGGTGACCCGACAAAGAATGAAAAACTTTCATTGTCACTCATTCAATCACTGTCTTGCTAGAAGAGCACTGACATCACAGTTCAGATGACCCTCCACACTCTAACATCCACATTTTCCTTCAGAGTGCAGGCACTGTACATTCCACTGTTTACAAATTACCCTGGTTGGAATTTACTGAATAAAAGCAAAGTTTATAGGTCATAATGCATTTGTCAGTCAGTGTGTGTGTGGATAGACCTTAAGGAAATTACATATACAGGAATTCACCTGTAATACTTTAAGGAAAAGAGGATGCATTTAGCAATTTTACCTACCCACTCAGTAGTACTTTACCTCATTATAGGCATGCAGTACTGACTTCTTGATGAGGAAGACACACATGCAGCACTAGGTATCTTTATTGCTGGCAGTAAACATACTATACCTTACTGAGAGGCTCCTGGTTAACCCTTTCAGGGTCTGTCCCGTAGATCTACGGCTTTACGTTCAGGGTCCAAACCGCAGATCTATGTCATGAGCTCAGCTCACTCTGATAAACTGTGAGTGGCACATTTGGGCCTAGATATGAGAGAATACATCTATGTGGTATGTGTGCACCACATAAAACAGATCCTGCAGCACACTGTGTATAATGAGAGAAAAAAAACTGAAATCATGATTTTTCGATTAAAACCGACTTTGCAGTGTTTTTCGTATGTTTTTTATGGTTGTATTTGCGATTTCTTGGTCTCATTTGATAGAATGGAAGACATATTAGAGAAATTGAGATGATTTTGATTGGTTTTAGCACTGGAAATGGCTTGAAACTGAGCTCAAAGTAGCGGAAATGTTAAATTTTTGCCGATATTCAAGAGTAAACAAACGACCTCACACGTCTAATACACGCCAGCTGGTGGATCTAATATACATTCGCAAATATGGTGATGATATTTATACAATTATTACAGTATTGCATAACAGTAAATCTTCTGTTGTTTGGTGTGAATAAAAATTCATTATGTGAATAAAAAATCAAAATGGAATTTATTTGTAAAGCCTCAAAACGTAACTAATGAACAGAGGAAATGTTAGCTTAGTTCTAGAAATACCTACATTGTTTATTCTGGACCCTATTTTGAAATTGGAATATTTTGAACTTTGTGTTAAATTGGCCAAATTAACAATTTCCGATCACTTTATTTTGTAGTTGAAACAGTTGACTTGGCTATTTCTTGTGCTCAATCGATAGAATAGAAGTAATACTAGTAAAATAGCTAAGAATTTGGTTGACTGGAATAATGGAATTGGCCTAAAATGGGAGTCAAAGTCGCCAAAATCGCTGATTCGCAAATATCGCTGACACATCAAAATTCGCGAGAGCATAATTTCGTCAATTTTCCATCAAATTTCGTACTTTTTGTTTTATTACCTTCACAAAAAGATTCTTTACCATTTCATAAGAAAAAAAAAAAATTTTTTTTTTTGAAAATTCTTGGACACTGGGGCACCACTTCAGATTTGGGCCTTGGACCCTGAAGGGGTTAAGGGTAAGGATTTATTAGTCTTCCTTGTAAACATAGCCATTAACGGTAAAGGTTTTGTGTAAAAATAATTTTGTTCACATTCTTTAGGATTCAGAATTGGGAGAATGGCAGGGTTTTCTGTTATATAATATATATTTTTTTGTTGAATGATGATGAAAGTTTTTTCTTTCTTTTTGGGTCACCCTGCCTTGGTGGGAAATGGCCAATGTGTTAGAAAAAAAAAATTGTGTAAGCTTAACGTTTCAGTTGTCTTGAAATTATTGTTTAGTGTTTCTCTAACCTAAGAAGTTTGCAAGAAGAGAATAATCAGAATGTTTGACTTTCAAGCAAAGTGTGATTGACTTCAGTGCCTTAAGGGTGTTCATCATTTGGCATGTGTATTGGATAATCAAGGCAAAGTAAATTAAGTAAGTTGCAAATATAAAGGTTTGACTCTGCTGTGATCTTAGTGTTTACTTTATCTTTCAGTATATATTGAAGGGTTCTGCATCTCTTGTTCAAATGAAATATGGCTTATGCTTGAAGTGATTAAGTCTTGAAAGATAATCTTATATGATGTGCCTGTGCAGAGGACACTAATACACCACCACTTGTTTCATGCTTTTGTTTTCCAAGTAGACAGCATTCACATTAAGTACCTCTATGGATGTGGATGTAATATATGAACTAGGCATAACAGACTCATAGCCTAAGACACATATGTGGGTATTAAGACATTAATTGAGAAACTGTTCAGCCCACCAAGGGCTTCTTCAGCGGTGGGCAGAACGTATCCTCGATATATGTTTTACTACCTGCATATGTGCCTGTCTTACATACTTGTCGGTGTTAATCACCAAGTTTGACTTTAGGATCATGGCCTGTCCAAAAGTTACATGACTCACCTTTTTTTCTGTTTTCTTAGTATAAATTTTGTAATACTACTACTTGCTTGCTTTGTTGTAGTTATGCTGGAAGGTGGAGGAAATAATGTTCTTCAACAAGATCTAATGAAGGCCATCAGAATGGGTGTGAAGGAATGCCAGCTTATTATTAAAGCCATTCAAGACCTAGTTAAACAGGCTGGCAAGCCCAAAAGGACTTTTACTAATTCACTTGTTGTGCCAGAGGAAATTTTACAAGCTACTAGGTAAGATTTTTTCATTTGATATTTTTATTTTATTGAAATAAAAGTGGAATTCTAAGTAGTAGGTTGGCAGACAACAACCACCCAGGGAGGTACTACTGCCCTGGAGGTTACCTGGAGGTTATTCCGGGGATCAATGCCCCCGCAGCCCGGTCCATGACCAGGCCTCCCGGTGGATCAGGGCCTGATCAACCAGGCTGTTACTGCTGGCCGCACGCAGTCCAACATACGAGCCACAGCCCGGCTGATCCGGCACTGACTTTAGGTATCTGTCCAGCTCTCTCTTGAAGACAGCCAGGGGTTTAATGGTAATTCCCCTAATGCTTGATGGGAGGCTGTTGAACAGTCTTGGGCCCCGGACACTTATGGTGTTTTCTCTTAGTGTACCAATGGTGCCCCTACTTTTAATTGGGGGCATTTTGCATCGTCTGCCCAGTCTTACTTTCATAGGGAGTGATTTCTGTGTGCAGATTTGGGACCATTCCTTTCAGGATTTTCCAAGTGTAGATTATGATATACCTCTCCCTCCTGCATTCCAATGAGTACAAGTCAAGTGCTTCCAAGCATTCCCAGTAGTTAAGGTGCCTGACAGAACTTATACGTGCAGTAAAGGATCTCTGTACACTCTCTAGATCTGCAATTTCACCTGCTTTGAATGGAGATGTTAATGTACAGCAGTATTCTAGCCTAGAGAGAACAAGTGATTTGAAAAGGATCATCAATGGCTTGGCATCTCTCGTTTTGAACATTCTCATTATCCATTCTATCATTTTCTTTGCACTTGTGATCATGGCACTGTTGTGATCCTTGAAAGTGAGATCCTCAGACATTACTGCTCCCAGGTCCCTTACATTATTTTTCCACTCTATTGTATGGCCAGAGTTTGTAGTGTACTCTGTTCTAGTTATTATCTCCTCCAGTTTTCCATAACGGAGTAGTTGGAATTTGTCCTCATTGAACATCATATTGTTTTCCGTTGCCCACTGTTTATATCTTCTTGGAGGTTAACCGCGTCCTCAGCAGATGACAGCCTCATGCAGATCCTAGTATCATCCCTGCCAAGTGAGTGTAAAATGGAAGCCTGTAATTATTTTACATGATGATAGGATTGCTGGTGTCTTTTTCTGTCTCTTAAACATGCAAGATTTTAGGTACGTCTTGCTACTTCTACTTACACTCGGGTCACACTACATATGCATGTAGCATATACATACACACACCCCTCTGGGTTTTCTTATATTTTCTTACTAGTTCTTGTTTATTTCCTCTTATCTCCATGGGAAAGTGGAACAGAATTCTTCCTCCGTAAGCCATGCATGTCATGAGAGGGGACTAAAATGCCAGGAGCAAGGGGCTAGTAACCTCTTCTCCTGTATACATTACTAAAGTTAAAAAGAGAAACTTTTGTTTTTCTTTTTGGGCCACCCTGCCTCGGTGGGATACAACCGGTGCGTTGAAAGAAGAAAGAAGAAGATTAGTTAAGTACAGTAGGGCCCTGCTTTATGGCGTTCTGCTAATACAGACATTTCAAATTATGACCAAAACTCGCAATACAGCTCCCCCACCTGACTTTTTAATACAGTCACCGTGCCCCTTCTGGTTTCTTTACATTCTCTGTGAGCTCTGTAAGCACATCTCTCCATTATGTCCGGAAACTCCAAAATTTCAAGTGCTTTTAAAAGTTATTTCATATTTTATATGTACTCTGATAATTATACTTGTGTATACCTGTACCTAAATAAACTTACACACCATGCTGGTGTGCAGGTACACATTAAAATCAGTAAGAGTGTCTTATGTCTCAAGATGCCATATTAGTAATGATAATAATAATACTCAATAATAATCACCGAGTCTCATTAAATGTCGTTTATTACATTAATATGCACATTTTCATTAATCCATCTATGATATTTTTTTCAAAATTATATAATTAACATGATACGTAACATATAAAGATGATAAGTACACCCCACAGAAGAATAAATAAACATAAATATGAGATGTGGTAGCCAGATGACTTGGGCAAGTGGTGGCAAGAATAACATTTTCTCTAGTCCAACATAAGAGAAAATGTGTTACTGGGGGTAACTATAGAAAATTATTCCTTTCCTATGCCTTCACTCAGAGCATCATTTCTTCTAAAAATGGTGTTACATTAGAATGGGAGTGTTCCTCTTTATCTATTCTACCATATCAACGTAGAGACAACTGGTACACATTGTAACCTGTACACAAACCAGACGTGTTTACCTGGTTTGTTTACAAAACTTGTGTCCGCCTGGTTTGTTTACATAACTCAGCACCTGTCTTCTCAAGTACTCATTCTCTCTCTCTCATTTATTCATTTTATCTCGTTTACTCACCTCTGACCCTACATTAAGATTACAAATATTTTAAGGTAAGTAATGAGTGAACTATATATGCATTTTATCACTCTGGGACGCTTAAATGTCATAGAATATTATGTGTGAGTGGGTTGGCCTAGTATGGTAGCCTGGCTGGCTACCATACATACCACACTTACAGTAAATTTCTTACAGTAAATATTACTCATCTCACCCTAGACTACAAATATTTTAAGGTAAGTAATGAGTGTACTATATGTGTAGTTTACTTTATTGTTTTTAATGCCTTGCTCTATTGCTAACTTAATAGTATATGTTAGTTTAAACTTGTTATCTAGTATTGATATGCATTTTTTTTTTCAACAAACCAGCTGTATCCCACCAAGGCAGGGTGGCTGAAAAAGAAAAACGAAAGTTTCTCTTTTTAAATTTAGTAATTTATACAGGAGAAGGCGTTACTGGGCCCTTGCTCCCGGCATTTTAGTTGCCTCTTACAACACGCATGGCTCACGGAGGAAGAATTCTGTTCCACTTCCCCATGGTGATAAGAGGAAATAAACAAGAACAAGAACTAGAAAGAAAATAGAAGAAAACCCAGAGGGGTGTGTTTATATATGCTTGTACATGTATGTGTAGTGTGACCTAAGTGTAAGTAGAAGTAGTAAGATGTACCTGAAATCTTGTATGTTTATGAGACAGAAAAAAGACACCAGCAATCCTACCATCATGTAAAACAATTACAGGTTTCCATTTTACACTCACTTGGCAGAACGGTAGTACTTCCCTGGGCGGTTGCTGTCTACCAACCTACTACCTACTTATATGCATTTATAGGTGGAGGGAGGGGGTAAAGGAGGTGTTATGGGCAAGGGGTTTGGACTTCCAGCAAGCGTGCGTGAGCGTGTTAGATAGGAGTGTTTGGAGACAAATGATATTTGGGACCTGATGATCTGTTGGAGTGTGAGCAGGGTAATATTTAGTGAAGGGATTCAGGGAAACCGTTTATTTTATATAACCGGACTTGAGTCCTGGAAATGGGAAGTACAATGCCTGCACTCTAAAGGAGGGGTTTGGAGTATTGGCAGTTTGGAGAGATATATTGTGTGTTATAATACGTATATACTTCTAAACTGTTGTATTCTGGGCACCTCTGCAAAAACAGTGATTATGTGTGAGTGAGGTGAAAGTGTTGAATTATGATGAAAGTATTTTCTTTTTGGGGATTTTCTTTCTCTTTGGGTCACCCTGCCTCGGTGGGAGATGGCCAACTTGTTGAAAAAAAAAAAAGTGGAAAAAAAGTGTGTTCCACTTTACGGTGATTTCTGCTTTACAGCGGTAGCCTGGAACCTTACCTGCCATATAAGTGGGGCCCTACTGTATCACAGTTAAGATGAAGAAAGCTTACAGCAGTACTGAAACAAATTTTGTAACGCTGTAATCTCTTAAGTTGCTGGGGAAAATAGTATGTACATAGTATTTATAGGTCTTTCTTTCTTTCTTTCAAAACACCGGCCGTATCCCACTGAGGCAGGGTGGCCTAAAAGGAAAAACGAAAGTTTCTCCTTTTACATTTAGTAATATATATACAGGAGAAGGGGTTACTAGCCTCTTGCTCCTGGCATTTTAGTCACCTCTTACAACACGCATGGCTTACGGAGGAAGAATTCTGATCCACTTCCCCATGGAGATAAGAGGAAATAGACAAGAGCAAGAACTAGAAAGAAAATAGAAGAAAACCCAGAGGGGTATGTATATATATGCTTGTACATGTATGTGCAGTGTGACCTAAGTGTAAGTAGAAGTAGCAAGACGTACCTGAAATCTTGCATGTTTATGAAACAGAAAAAAGATACCAGCAATCCTACCATCATGTAAAACAATTACAGGCTTTCATTTTACACTCACTTGGCAGGACGGTAGTACCTTCCTGGGCGTTTGCTGTCTACCAACCTACTACCTATAAGTATTTATAGGTAGTAGGTTGGTAGACAGCAACCACCCAGGGAGGCACTACCATCCTGCCAAGTGAGTGTAAAACGAAAGCCTGTAATTGTTTTACATGATGGTAGGATTGCTGGTGTCTTTTGTTTGTCTCTTAAATATGCAAGATTACAGGTATGTCTTGCTACTTCTACTTACACTTAGGTCACACTACACATACATGTACACGTTTATCTATACACACTCATCTGAGTTTTCTTTGATTTTATCTTAACCCTTTCAGGGTCCATGCCAAAGATCTACAGCTTTAAGTTGAGGGTCCAAACCGTAGATCTAGGCCAAAATTTTAGCGGTGTCAAATTTAGTGCGAGAAGGCTGGTAGGCCTACATCTGAGAGAATGGGTCTGGGTGGCCAGTGTGCACACTATAGAAAAAATCTGGACGCCCACATGGCATTGTGGGAATCCCACCAAAGTAGCTTTGTTCATCGTACCTGGCAGCAAGGAAGCTCTCACTCCCCACTCACTCTCCGGGCGAATTCTGACTCTCCTCTTCACAACTTACAGTTCTAAGACTGATGGAAGTGGAGCTGAAGAGGAATTCTATGGTTTTGAACCATATGGTACCATTGTACCATATGGTACAATGGTGCCATGTCATACAATGGTATCATATGGTACAATGGTACAATGTGCCATATGGTACATTGTGCCATATGGTGCATTATACCATATGGTACATTATACCATTTGGTACATTGTACCATATAGTACAGGGACCCTAATGGAAATAAGTCTGTCTGACTTTTTTGGGTTATCCTAGGTTCTCCAAACATATGCTGCTAAGTATGATATTCTATGTAACTTTATTTGTGTATAAATAAACTTACTTATGATGTCACATGCACTTGAGTAAGTTTATTCAGGTGTACAGAAATACAATTACATGGATTATCGTACATAGCAGCATATGTATAAAATCCTAGGATAACCCAAAAAAGTCAGGGTGACTTATTTCCATAAGGATCCCTGTATCTGTACCATATGGTGTCCTGTACTGTATGGTAACCTGTGCCATATGGTACCCTGTGCCATTTGGTACCCTGTACCATATGGTACCCTGTGCCATATGGTACCCTGCACCATATGGTACCCTGCACCATATGTTATCCTGTACTGCATGGTACCCTGTACCATATAGTACAATGTACCATATGGTACCCTGTAACATATTTTACCATGTACCATATGGTCAATAGGAGGTGTTGGTGGCATGAGACACCAGCCAATTCTGAGTGGCGACACAAGCTAGCTACTGACTCTGCAGTTTCCCTACTGACTCCCCAGTTTCCGAGACAAAGTGCTTTTTCATCCACCTCAAGGAACACGTCAAGTTCCTGTACACTTGTAAATATATAATAGAACATTACTAATATACAACATTTTTGCATATTTTTGTTGTAAACAATTATTGTAAACAAAATAATAATGAAATTATTAGTTGTTTATTGTGTTGAATACAACAGTACCATATGGTACAATGAACCATATGGTATCATTGTACTGTATGGTACAATGTACCATATGGTACCAATGCACCATATGGTACCACTGCACCATATGGTACCATAAGGTACCATTGCACCATATGGTACCATTGTATCATATGGTACCATTTTACCAAATGGTGCCATTGTACCATATTCTACCATATGGTACCATTGTATCATGTGCCATTGTACCATATTGTACAATATGGTACCATTGTACTATATGGTACAATTGTACTATATGGTACCATTGCACCCTATGGCACCATTGTAAAATATGGTACTATATGGTACCGTTGTATTCAACACAATAACCGCACTAATATTTTCATCATTTTGTTTACAATAAACTTGTAAACAAGTTTTGTAAGCAATATAATGATAAACAAATTAGTGCAGTTATTGTGTTGAATACAATGAGTGTATACTTATACAATATACATTATTCTGGTCTCACAGGCCACAAATGTTATTAGAAAAGAAAAAAATAGAAAAGAAAAAAGTATAAAAAACGTAAAATAAAAAAATGCGATTTTGCGGAAGTCACTGATGTTGCCGCCACCCGGTCATTTTGGGTCAACTTCCCGCCGCTGTATCTCGGTAAGTACTGATCAGAATTTTTTTTTGTTTTATTACCTTCACAAAAATATTATCTTTAATTCTGTAAGAATTTTTTTTTTTTTTTTTTTTTTCAAAATTTCTTGGACACTGGGGCACCCCTTCAGATTTTGGCCTTGGACCCTGAAAGGGTTAATAGTTCTTGTTTCTTATTACTTTTCCTTTTATATCCATGGGGAAGTGGAATAAGAATCTTTCCTCCATAAGCCATACGTGTTGTAAAAGTCAACTAAAATGCCGGGAACAATGGGCTAGTAACCCCTTTTTCTGTAATAATTACTAAAAAGAATAATAAGAAGAAAATTTTCAAAGTGGGAAGTCTGAATGTGTGTGAATGTTGTGCGAATGATAAGAAATGGGATTAGGTCAGGGGTTTCAAATAGAGTTAGAGCTAAAGAAGGAGTAGCAATAATGTTAAAGGATAAGCTATGGCAGGAAAAGAGGGAGTATAAATGTATTAATTCAAGGATTATGTGGAGTAAAATAAAGGTTGGATGTGAAAAGTGGGTTATAGTAAGCATATATGCACCTGGAGAAGAAAGAAGTATAGAGGAGAGAGAGAGATTTTGGGAAATGTTGAGTGAATACATGGGGAGTTTTGAACCAAATGTGAGAGTACTTGTGGTTGGGGATTTCAATGCCAAAGTGGGTAAAAATGTAGGTAAATTTGGGGTGCCAGGGGTAAATGAAAATGGGGAGCCTTTAATTGAGTTATGTGTAGAAAGAGGTTTGGTAATAAGTAATACATATTTTATGAAAAAGAGGATAAATAAATATACAAGGTATGATATAGCACGTAATGAAAGTAGTTTGTTAGATTATGTATTGGTGGATAAAAGGTTGATGGGTAGGCTTCAGGATGTACACATTTATAGAGGGGCAACTGATATATCGGATCATTATCTAGTTGTAGCTACAGTTAGAGTAAGAGGTAGATGGGACAAGAGGAAAATGGCAACAAGTAAGAGGGAGGTGAAAGTGTATAAACTAAGGGAGGAGGAAGTTTGGGTGAGATATAAGCAACTATTGGCAGAAAGGTGGGCTGTTGCAAGTATGAGTAGTGGGGGGGTTGAAGAGGGTTAGAATAGTTTTAAAAATGCAGTATTAGAATGTGGGGCAGAAGTTTGTGGTTATAGGAGGGTGGGTGAAGGAGGAAAGAGGAGTGATTGGTGGAATGATGAAGTAAAGGGTGTGATAAAAGAGAAAAAGGTAGCTTATGAGAGGTTTTTACAAAGCAGAAGTGTTATAAGAAGAGTAGAGTATATGGAGAGTAAAAGAAAGGTGAAGAGAGTGGTGAGAGAGTGCAAAAGGAGAGCAGATAGAGTGGGAGAGGCACTGTCAAGAAATTTTAATGAAAATAAGAAAAAAATTTGGAGTTAAACAAGTTAAGAAAACCAAGGGAACAAATAGGTTTGTCAGTTAAAAACAGAATAGGAGAGTTAGTAGATAGGGAGACGGAGGTATTGGGTAGATGGCAAGAATACTTTGAGGAACTTTTAAATGTCGATGAAGAAAGGGAGGCGGTAATTTCATGCACTGGCCAGGGAGGTATACCATCTTTTAGGAGTGAAGAAGAGCAGGCTGTAAGTGTGGGGGAGGTGTGTGAGGCATTACGTAGAATGAAAAGGGGTAAAGCAGCTGGAACTGATTGGATCATGACAGAAATGTTAAAAGCAGGGGGGGATATAGTGTTGGAGTGGTTGGTATTTTTGTTTAATAAATGTATGAAAGAGGGGAAGGTACCTAGGGATTGGCAGAGAGCATGTATAGTCCCTTTATATAAAGGGAAGGGGGACAAAAGAGATTGTAAAAATTATAGAGGAATTAGTTTACTGAGTATACCAGGAAAAGTGTATGGTAGGGTTATTATTGAAAGAATTAGAGGTAAGACAGAATGTAGGATTGCAGATGAGCAAGGAGGTTTTAGAGTGGGTAGGGGATGTGTAGATCAGGTGTTTACATTGAAGCATATATGTGAACAGTATTTAGATAAAGGTAAGGAAGTTTTTATTGCATTTATGGATTTAGAAAAGGCATATGATAGAGTGGATAGGGGAGCAATGTGGTAGATGTTGCAAGTATATGGAATAGGTAGTAAGTTACTAAATGCTCTAAAGAGTTTTTATGAGGACAGTGAGGCTCAGGTTAGGGTGTGTAGAAGAGAGGGAAAATACTTCCCGGTAAAAGTAGGTCTTAGACAGGGATGTGTAATGTCACCATGGTTGTTTAATATATTTATAGATGGGGTTGTAAAAGAAGTAAATGCTAGGGTGTTCGGGAGAGGGGTGGGATTAAATTATGGGGAATCAAATACAAAATGGCAAGTGACACAGTTAATTTTTGCTGATGATACTGTGCTTATGGGTGATTCTAAAGAAAAATTGCAAAGGTTAGTGGATGAATTTGGGAGTGTGTGTAAAGGTAGAAAATTGAAAGTGAACATAGAAAAGAGTAAGGTGATGAGGGTACCAAATGATTTAGATAAAGAAAAATTGGATATCAAATTGGGGAGGAGGAGTATGGAAGAAGTGAATGTTTTCAGATATTTAACGATCACCTCCAAATGCGACCAATTATGTAAGTGTATTTATGTAAGTGCGTTTGTACGTGTATGTGGACTAACGTACTTCACAATATTCCTTATGCCTGAACATGCTTCTGGAATGAAAAAATATCGTTAACCGGGGGTCCACTGTATTTGGGAGTTGACGTATCAGCGGATGGATTTATGAAGGATGAGGTTAATCATAGAATTGATGAGGGAAAAAAGGTAAGTGGTGCATTGAGGTATATGTGGAGACAAAGAACATTATCTAAGGAGGCAAAGGGAATGTATGAAAGTATAGTAGTACCAACACTCTTATATGGGTGTGAAGCTTGGGTTGTAAATGCCGCAGTGAGGAGGCGGTTGGAGGCAGTGGAGATATCCTGTCTAAGGGCAATGTGTGGTGTAAATATTATGCAGAAAATTTGGAGTGTGGAAATTAGCAGAAGGTGTGGAGTTAATAAAAGTATTAGTCAGAGGGCTGAAGAGGGGTTGTTGAGGTGGTTTGGTCATGTAGAGAGAATGGATCACAGTAGAATATGGAGAGCATATAAATCTGTAGGGGAAGGAAGGCAGGGTGGGGGTAGTCCTCGAAAAGGTTGGAGGGAGGGGGTAAAGGAGGTGTTGTGGGCTTGGACTTCCAGCAAGCGTGCGTGAGCGTGTTAGATAGGAGTGAATGGAGACAAATGGTATTTGGGACCTGACAAGCTGTTGGAGTGTGAGCAGGGTAATATTTAGTGAAGGAATTCGGGGAAACCGGTTATTTTATATAGCCGGACTTGAGTCCTGGAAATGGGAAGTACAGTGCCTGCACTTTAAAGGAGGGGTTTGGGATATTGGCAGTTTGGAGGGATATGTTGTGTATCTTTATACGTGTATACTTCTAAACTGTTGTATTCTGAGCACCTCTGCAAAAACAGTGATTATGTGTGAGTGAGGTGGAAGTGTTGAATCATGATGAAAGTATTTTATTTTGGGGGATTTTCTTTCTCTTTGGGTCACCCTGCCTCGGTGGGAGATGGCCGACTTGTTAAAAAAAAAGAAAAGAAAAGAACATAGTATTTGTAACTAGTGTACCTATTTACAGATGCAGAATTGTTTTTATAAATAAGGGAAAACACTAAGCCCATAGGGGTCATACAACACCAGGGAATGGGAAGCAGTTAGGTTTAAGGAAGGGGGGGGGGGAAAGTCCAATTCCTCAGATCAAGGGCCCCTTATTGTCATCAAGGAAGGGAGACAGCTGCAGGAGCAGAACTAAACCTGTGGTGTGCCATCTTCAGTGCTTAATATATCGTGAAGTTTATGTAATATCCTGTGAGTGTAACACTAACTTCTCTACATCTTTTTTTCTGACTATTATCCTGCATGATATCGTCTAAGTTAACTCCTCAATGTATAGCTATACAATACATATCTTCTTACCAGGTAATTCACTCATCCACTTGTTTTATTTGGTCTCATTTTCTTCTACCTTCTTCATATAATTAGCCTCATGATTTTTTTCCATTGTGCTTTGTTCGGAAATTCTTTACAAATTTTCAGATTAATTTATGCAGTTTAACCTTCTATCAAATAGTTTATTTCCTTGTATAATCACCTCTCGTGGACAATTATCATCCCACTGTCACTCATATTTGCCATAAAAATTACCATATTTAATAAAGTAAATTTATGTTTTACAGAACCCTGAGTGAGACACGCTTGCGAAGTATTTTCACTGACTTCTCACACCATAAGCTCTCAAGGGACAATGCTGTTAACCTCTTGCGATCAGATGTTATACAGAAATTGGTCCAAGGATTTCCAGATAGTGATAATCAACTAGCCAATTTGGCTTTTAGCCAAGTCACAAAAGATGTGTTTAGGAACCTTGTTTTAGATGAAGATATCAGGTAAATATAATGTTAATTATACAGTAAAATCTTGAATTAACCCCTATTTAACAGATTTCAGATTTTTTTTTTTATCACCAGCCAACTAAAATGAGGTACTGTCATTCAGTCAATCACTGTCTTGCTAGAAGCATGATAACATCACAGTACACCGTATAGATGACCCTCCTGAGCTACAACATCCTCACTTCTCTTTTATACTACTTCCTACCTCCAAGACTAAAGTCCAGGTAGCTGGTTTCCTGAATCCCTTTAGAAAAGTTACTATGCTCTGACACCACATCAGGTCATAAAAACCACTGATTTAATGCACACACATGAACCTGTTGGATGTTCAAGCACCAAGTATTCAAAACCAACTTTACCCCTCCAATCCTTCCTGGGTTGAGTCATCCTCCCCTGCTTCATCCTCTATAAATAATCAAGCCTCCTCAACAACCCTTCCTCAACTCTGAATATACTTTTGGTACTCCCACATCTGTCCTCCACACACTCTATTCTTTGAATAATATGTACGTCACACATTGCCCTCAAACATGACATGTCCCCTGCCCCCAGGGGACTTGTCATGTTTGGCTGTGTTGATAGCCCATGCTGCACACTCAGGTAACAGTGTTGGTACCACTGTACTGTGGTATATTACCCATTTCTGCCTACATGGATAGAGTTCTTTGTCTCCACAGATGCCTTGACTCAAAATCCACCTTTTATCCCTTGTCTCTTCTGTGGTTCACTTTGTCTTTTGTAGACCCATCTCATTTTGCCTAGATTCTTTGTTGCTCTCATCACCTTGCTCTTTCTTATATTCAATTTTAGCAGTTTCTTCCTTTTACATTTCCTTTCTAATATATCCACCAACCTTTACAACTTTTCTTTAGACTCTTCCAAAAGAAGTGTCATTGGTAAAGAGCACCTGTGACAATTTCCACCTTTTATTGAATTCATCATCTCTATCTCACACCTCTTCCCAACACTGACATTCACATTTTTTACAGACCAATTTATAAATATGTCTGAGGCCTACTTGTTTTACTAGAGAAGAATTCCCTCCCCCCCCCCTCTCTCTCTCTCTCTAACTTGAACCTCACTTTCTACATTAAAAAACTTCACTGCTTTTAGTAACCTATTAGCTATTCCATGCATATGCAACTTTTTTTCATATTGCTTCCCTATCCACCCTATCATATGGCATTTTTTTTTTTATTCAGAGTAGGAAAACTCACAATACTCATCAAAGTCATATCTAAATATTGTTCACCGATGTTCTTCATTGTAAACACTCGATCTACATGTCCCTTGTGAAAATGTTATTAACCCTTTCAGGGTCCGTCCCGTAGATCTACGGCTTTATGTTCAGGGTCCAAACCATAGATCTACGCCATGAGCTCAACTCACTCTGATAAACTGTGAGTGGTACATTTGGGCCTAGATACGAGAGAATACGTCTATGTGGTATGTGTGCACGACATAAAACAAATCCTGCAACACACTGTGTATAATGAGGAAAAAAAACTGAGACCATGATTTTCGATTAAAACAGCGACTTTGCAGTGTTTTTCGTATGTTTTTTATAGTTGTATTTGCAATTTCTTGGTCTCATTTGATAGAATGGAAGACATACTACAGAAATAGAGATGATTTTGATTGGTTTTAGCACTGGAAATGGCTTGAAGCTGAACTCAAAATAGCGGAAATGTTAAATTTTTGCTGATGCTCAAGAGTAAACAAATGACCTCACACGTCTAATACACACCAGCTGGTGGGTCTGATATACATTCACAAATGTGGTGATGATATTTATATAATTATTACAATATTGCATAACAGTAAATCTTCTATTTTTTGGTGTGAATAAAAATTCATTATGTGAATAAAAAATCAAAATGGAATTTATTTGTAAAGCCTCAAAATGTAACTAATGAACAGAGGAAATGTTAGTTTAGTGCCAGGAATACTTACATTGTTTATTCTGGACCCTATTTTGAAATTGGAATATTTTTAATTTTGTGTTAAATTGGCCAAATTACCAATTTCCGATCACTTTATTTTGTAGTTGAAACAGTTGACTTGGCGATTTCTTGAGCTCAATCGATAGAATAGAGTAATACTAGTGAAATAGGTAAGAATTTGGTTGACTGGAATAATGTAATTGGCCTAAAATGGGAGTCAAAGTTGGCAAAAATCGCCGATTCGTAAATATCGCTGACACATCAAAATTTGTGAGAGCATAATTTCGTCAATTTTCCATCAAATTTCATACTTTTTGTTTTATTACCTTCACAAAAAGATTCTCTACCATTTCACAAGAAAAAATATATTTTTTTTTTTTTAAATTCTTGGACACTGGGGCACCACTTCAGATTTTGGCCTTGGACCCTGAAGGGGTTAAACAAGAAAGTTGTGTAGTGAATTTGTGATATTCACAGGCACATTAGTGTTGTATTGAGCCCTGCCTATTTTCTGTGGAAGAAATAGACTGAGTCAACAGACAGCTTCTATGCAAGCCTCAGAAATTATAGGTTATGGTGGTATGTGATAATGCTAGTAACTGATTCTTCTTGCCAAATGTTGAATGGTTACACTCCTACAACTTCCAAGATTACATAAAACAGTTGTTTTCTTAATTTACATTCTGGTTTGTGTTACTTGATGTGCAAGAGTGTTGCGAAGGCTAATGTGGTGCCATATTAACTTTTGCCATATGCAGGCACTTCATGTAACACAAACTAGAATTTAAGGTAAAAAAAATTTGTTTTAAGTAATATTGAAGGTTGTAGGAGCATTTTCCATATGTTCTTCAGTTCACTTAACACAGATTTTATATTAAATGCAGTTTTCATTAGCTTAATGGGAGTTTAAAGCCTATTGACTACATGAAGGTCATTAATGCTACATGACACCTGTTCACCACCATTAGGAATGCTTTAATCACAGAAGTAGGGATTAAAGTAAACTCTCAGCATATATACATAAAGATATGCACCTCACAGTGTATACATACGATGACAGTGCCACTGTGGTATGTGAGTCTCATGTATACAGTATAGAGAAATGCTGAAAGGTAATTTATTCAATATAGTAATGTAAGTAGATTATTTACTGGACTTGCATGTAAAATTCATTATCACTGATTTGTTTTTTGTTTTTTTGTTTTTAATAATTCCATAATTTCTGTCAAACACTGCAGACCTCACTTTACTTCCAATTTATAGATGTGACGGTAGAGGTCTTTGTGATTTGCGCATTATGAAATGCAGCGTAGATCTTTATCGTCCCCTGCATGGGTCATCACTCTTCCAGCGTGGTCAGACACAAGTACAATGTACCGTTGCTTTTGATGCCCATGAAAATATTCCCAAATTAGATCCTTTATTAGAGGCTACTGGGTAAGTTAAATTATTATTTGTAATTATTCCTTGAAACACAATACTACTAGAGTATGTTAATGCTGGTAGAATTACCAAGTAATAGCTTATGTGCAAGTTGATTGTTCTACCACATTGTATTACTACTACAACTAATATTACTACTACTACTACTACAACTAATATTACTACTACTACTACAACTAATATTACTACTACTACTACAACTAATACTACTACTACTACAACTAATATTACTACTACAACTAATATTACTACTACTACTACAACTAATATTGCTACTACTACTACAACTAATATTACTACTACTACTACTACAACTAATATTACTACTACTACTACAACTAATATTACTACTACTACTACAACTAATATTACTACTACTACTACAACTAATATTACTACTACTACTACAACTAATATTACTACTACTACTACTACAACTAATATTACTACTACTACTACAACTAATATTGCTACTACTACTACAACTAATATTACTACTACTACTACTACAACTAATATTACTACTACTACAACTAATATTACTACTACTACTACTACAACTAATATTACTACTACTACTACAACTAATATTACTACTACTACAACTAATATTACTACTACTACTACAACTAATATTACTACTACTACTACTACAACTAATATTACTACTACTACTACAACTAATATTACTACTACTACTACAACTAATATTACTACTACTACTACAACTAATATTACTACTACTACTACTACAACTAATATTACTACTACTACTACAACTAATATTACTACTACTACTACAACTAATATTACTACTACTACTACAACTAATATTACTACTACTACTACAACTAATATTACTACTACTACTACAACTAATATTACTACTACTACTACTACAACTAATATTACTACTACTACTACAACTAATATTACTACTACTACTACAACTAATATTACTACTACTACTACAACTAATATTACTACTACTACTACAACTAATATTACTACTACTACTACTACAACTAATATTACTACTACTACTACAACTAATATTACTACTACTACTACAACTAATATTACTACTACTACTACAACTAATATTACTACTACTACAACTAATATTACTACTACTACTACAACTAATATTACTACTACAACTAATATTACTACTACTACTACTACAACTAATATTACTACTACTACTACAACTAATATTACTACTACTACTACAACTAATATTACTACTACTACTACAACTAATATTACTACTACTACTACTACAACTAATATTACTACTACTACTACAACTAATATTACTACTACTACTACTACTACAACTAATATTACTACTACTACTACAACTAATATTACTACTACTACTACAACTAATATTACTACTACTACTACTACAACTAATATTACTACTACTACTACAACTAATATTGCTACTACTACTACAACTAATATTACTACTACTACTACAACTAATATTACTACTACTACTACTACAACTAATATTACTACTACTACTACAACTAATATTACTACTACTACTACAACTAATATTACTACTACTACTACAACTAATATTACTACTACTACTACAACTAATATTACTACTACTACTACAACTAATATTACTACTACTACTACTACAACTAATATTACTACTACTACTACAACTAATATTACTACTACTACTACAACTAATATTACTACTACTACTACAACTAATATTACTACTACTACTACAACTAATATTACTACTACTACTACAACTAATATTACTACTACAACTAATATTACTACTACTACTACAACTAATATTACTACTACTACTACAACTAATATTACTACTACTACTACTACAACTAATATTACTACTACTACTACAACTAATATTACTACTACTACTACAACTAATATTACTACTACAACTAATATTACTACTACTACTACTACAACTAATATTACTACTACTACTACAACTAATATTACTACTACTACTACTACAACTAATATTACTACTACTACTACAACTAATATTACTACTACTACTACAACTAATATTACTACTACAACTAATATTACTACTACTACTACAACTAATATTACTACTACTACTACAACTAATATTACTACTACTACTACAACTAATATTACTACTACTACTACTACAACTAATATTACTACTACTACTACAACTAATATTACTACTACTACTACAACTAATATTACTACTACTACTACAACTAATATTACTACTACTACTACTACTACAACTAATATTACTACTACTACTACAACTAATATTACTACTACTACTACAACTAATATTACTACTACTACTACAACTAATATTACTACTACTACTACTACAACTAATATTACTACTACTACTACAACTAATATTACTACTACTACAACTAATATTACTACTACTACTACAACTAATATTACTACTACTACTACAACTAATATTACTACTACTACTACAACTAATATTACTACTACTACTACAACTAATATTACTACTACTACTACAACTAATATTGCTACTACTACTACAACTAATATTACTACTACTACTACAACTAATATTACTACTACTACTACAACTAATATTACTACTACTACTACAACTAATATTACTACTACTACTACAACTAATATTACTACTACTACTACAACTAATATTACTACTACTACTACAACTAATATTACTACTACTACAACTAATATTACTACTACTACTACAACTAATATTACTACTACAACTAATATTACTACTACTACTACAACTAATATTACTACTACTACTACAACTAATATTACTACTACTACTACAACTAATATTACTACTACTACTACAACTAATATTACTACTACTACTACAACTAATATTACTACTACTACAACTAATATTACTACTACTACTACAACTAATATTACTACTACTACAACTAATATTACTACTACTACAACTAATATTACTACTACTACTATTACCACTAGTATTACACCTCACTCTCAGCCTATATATATCCTCTGTGTCCATGTATTGTTTGTAATGGCTTGATAAAGCTGTGCACCTGTGTCTATTTACCTGACAATACTACTAGTATGGTAATACCCCATTTAGTTACAATTTAATTTAATTTCACAGAGCAACTAATGTATATTAGGGAATATTTTTAGTGATTCCTTATTACCAAATTTCCCTAAAAAAATAATAAATCCATTTTTTTTTTTTTTGACCAATTTCTACTTAAACAACACAATCCAACCACACATGTACCAAAATTCCCCATTAAATACTTAAATGAAAAAACTACACTTTTTGACTGATTTTGGTCATTAAATGAGCTCACTACACTTGCACAAAGCAATTTACAAAAAATGAATGAATTTAATAAATGAAATTTTTTATTAAAAAATTAGCCTTTCTTACTTTTTTGTCTCACCTAACTCTTGTCTAACCTCTAAATTTTTGGCTTAACTCTGTCTAATATCTAAATGTCTAACCTAACTTTTTAACCTCTAAAGGTCTTACCTAACTGTATACTGAACCAAAATTTGTCCACCCTAAACTTGTGATATTCCTATGACATATCCAGTTGCTTCAGTAAAGGCATAACCTCTGCAGTAGTACCCAGCTTCCCCACATCTCTCCTCAAGTTTTAAACTTTAGAAGCCCTTCATAAATTTTTAGCATTATCATATCTTATTTTATAGATGGCATTTGCTGTATCATGTTCATATGTGTACAGGCCACAGGTGCCTTCATCATACTTCATTAAAAATTGGGATCTAATGGGGAAGATTATACAGGAAATCTATTCTCAGGAATACTTCCCCAGTTATAACATGAAAGTCTATGGGAAAATGAGTTTTATTAACCCTTTGAGGGTTCGTGCCATAGATCTGCGGCTATACGTTGAGGGTCCAAACCTTAGATCTACGCCAAAATTCTAACGGCGTTAAATTTACCTCGAGAAGGCTGGTAGGCCTATATGTGAGAGAACAGGTTTGCATGGTGTGTGTGTGCGCCATGAAGAAATAGGCGGCTGCATAGCATTGTGGGAACACTGGCTCAGTTACCTTTGTTCACCATGCCTCGTTGCAAGGCAGCTCTCACTCCAAGGTGAATTGGGACTCTCCTCTTCCTATCTGATAGTTCTGACTTTCTTACTGCGGCTTTTTGTTGGGTTATTATTGGCTTTAGGTGTGTTGCTGCAGTTGAACCCCAAGCACAGATAGCATAGGTGAGGTATGGATATATAAGTGAATGGTATAGTGTGAGAAGGGCAGTTTGCGGTACATAGTATCGTATCTTGGAGAGGATCCCCACTGTTTTGGATACTTTTTTTGTTATGTGTTGGATGTGGGTGCTGAAATTTAGGTTGTTGTCGAGGTATAGGCCAAGGAATTTGCCTCATTATGTCTGGCAATTAGAGTGTTGTCGATCTTAATGTTAAGTTGCGCAACACCTGCTCTGCTACCAAACATAATATAGTAGGCTTTGCCAGTGTTAAGTGTAAGTTTATTGGCTGTCATCCAAGTCGATATTTTGAGCAGCTCCTCATTAACAATGGTGTTGAGGGTGGCAAGATTAGGATGGGAGATGACATAAGTCGTGTCGTCAGCAAAGAGAATGGGTTTCAGGTGTTGGGATATGTTTGGAAGATCATTGATGTAAATGAGGAAGAGCAGGGGTCCAAGGACACTTCCCTGCAGAACTCCAGTATCAAGTGGCCGTATTGATGAGGCTGTGTCTTTAATGGTGACATACTGATACCTATTAGAAAGGTAGGATTTAAAATATGCAAGCACATGGCCTCTTATACCATAGTGGTCAAGTTTGTGGAGTAGGATGCCGTGGTCTACTGTGTCAAACGCTTTTCTTAGGTCAATCAAAATTCCTAGCGGATATTGGTGCTTGTCCAGATGTGGTCTATTAAGGAGATGCTTGTCTCGGAGATTCTTGTAGGTTTAGATATTGCTGGTAGCAACAGGCAGTTACTCATTGTGTTTGTGAATTCGGTTACTTGTGGGTCCTGGTTGTGTAGTATGTTTATGTTGAAATCACCTGTTAGTAGTAGGTGGTTGTTGCGGCCCCCTACCAAACTAGTGGTTAAATAGTTAACCTGCTGGCCGGCAGTACCACTGGGTATGTCATCAAACCCATTGTGGGGACTGCTGAGCCGGCCTTAGAGCATTATGTACCTGAACACCTCACAGTACACATCTAAGCAGTAAGTACCTGAACACCTAATGGTACACATCTACTGGCTTTAGAAGCATTAAGTACCTGAACACCTCACGGTACGCATCTAAGCAGTAGGTACCTGAACACCTAATGGTACACATCTACTGGCCTTAGAAGCAGTAGGTACCTGAACACCTAATGGTACACATCTACTGGCCTTAGAAGCAGTAGGTACCTGAACACCTAATGGTACACATCTACTGGCAGTAGAGTATTTTACTGGCTTCTGCTGATTTTAGAAGAAGCGCTCACCGCAGCTCACTGAGTCTGTTGGCCTCAGTTATTTGACGGCCGCATTCAGTGAGCTTGCAACATAGTGTGTGCTGCATCGGACCACCTTGCGGTGTGTCAACTGGTCTTGAAGGCGGTAGATAGTACTCACCAGACCATCTTATGGTGTACTTCTACCGGCCTTAGAGAGTATTTACAGGACTACCGGTGATGTCTGCGAACTCGCCGCCTACGCTGGTCAACTGTGGGCCGAGTCATATGATGCTGTTTAGTGGGATATTACATGAAGAAAAGGTTGGAGTGTTACACTGAACTGGGCTAGGACCATAGTGTGACACTTAGGGAAGTATGATGGAGTGGAACACTGAGATATGCTACAGGACCGTAGTGGAACACTGAGAAGAAAAGGATGTCGTGTGACACTGAAGATGGCCTGGTTGTAGTGTACATTGAATAGTGTCATGTGACTGGTCTCTGATAAGAAAGACGCTGTGGGTGATAGTGTGCGACGCAGAGACAAGGGTGTCAAGTATGACAGTCGAGAAAGGGTGTGGATGACGCAGAGAAAAGGGTGTCGTGCGACATGGAGAGCTGGAGTGTCTGGTGACACAGAGAAAAGGGTGTCAAGGGACACGGTTGTGAAGGAGCGTCATCACACGGCGAAAAGGGTGTCGAGTGACACGGTGGAGAAGGAGCGTCACAACACACCACGGATAAGTGTCGTGTGAGACACGGAGCGTCATTAAGGTGTCGTAAGACAGTTGACTAATTTATTATTGTAAATATGTTACGTATAATTTATTATTTTAGCATAGATATATATATTATTATTTTAAGATGCTAATAATTTATTATTGTAACATGTATATATATTTTAAATACCTCTAGACCAAAGATTAATTTTATATAATATTAAAGATTAATTTATTTTAATGTTGTATTTATGTATCCCGAACTCTTTATTACAAAATGAGTAAAACTACCATCTTAAAAAATACTTTTTTTGTAATAGTGGTCTTTATTCATGTGTACATCAGTAATCATGTTTCCTAGTTTTTCACTAAAGTGATAAATGTTTGACTGTGGTACTCTGTAGATGTTTATAACTGTGAGGGGTTTTTGCAGGTCTTTTGATTTAAATTTGGCTATGATATATTCTCCATGTTCATCCCTTGTGCAAGATTTATTGATATATTCGAGTTGATTTGAATAGTATATAGGTGTTCCTCCCCCTTGCTGGTCTGTTCTACAGTTGTGTATGGCCATGTAGCCAGGAATGGTATAGAAATATGTAATATCAGGCTTAAGCCAGGTTTCTGTGAGTGTGATGATTGATATATTGGAATGAAGGGAACTGAGTAATGCTGTGAGGTCATCATAATGTTTGCTCAAGGATCTGACATTGTAGTTAAAGATGGTTATGTTATTGTTTGCACTGAGTAATGTCTTTGCTTGGTCTGCTGTGTAGTAATTACAGTTATTGTTTAATTCGTGTATTTCATTTAGTAAAAAGTTTACATCAGGATCTATGTCTGTAATCATAAGATGAGAGTAATTTTACAAACTAGATTTTCTGAGTAAAATGATATAAGATTTATATTGAATCTACAACTAGACTTATGACTAAGACACCGTGATTATTCTAAAACTTGTAAAAATTTGAAAGAAAAAGGGATTATTACAGAATTGATAACTCAGTTATACACTGAAGTATCTAATAGCTAGGCTACAGCTAGGCCTGTATACATTGTAATTTTTTTTTTCAACAAACCAGCCGTATACCACCAAGGCAGGATGGCTCGAAAAGAAAAACGAAAGTTTCTCTTTTTAAATTTAGCAATTTATACAGGAGAAGGGGTTACTAGCCCCTTGCTCCCAGCATTTTGGTCGCCTCTTACAACACACATGGCTTACGGAGGAAGAATTCTGTTCCACTTCCCATGGAGATAAGAGGAAATAAAGAAGAAGAACTAGAAAGAAAATAGAAGAAAACCCAGAGGGGTGTGTATATATATGCTTGTACAAATATGTGTAGTGTGACCTAAGTACTATAAGTAGAAGTAGCAAGACACCTGAAATCTTGCATGTTTATGAGACAGACAAAAGGACACCAGCAATCCTACCATCATGTAAAGCAATTCCAGGCTCTCGTTTTACACTCACTTGGCAGGACGGTAGTACCTCCCTGGGTGGTTGCTGTCTACCAACCTACTACCTATAATACATTGTAATTGTAGAAATAAAATTATTATTTTTTTTTTAACACGTCAGCCATCTCCCACTGACCCAGGGTGATATAATTTCACTGTCTTTGTAAAGACATGCAGATATGACAGCTTAGATGTCACTCCAAACTGCTGATATCCCAAACTCCTCCCTTAAAGTGCAGGCATTGCACTTCCCACCTCCAGGACTCAAGTCCAACTAACCATTTTCCCTGAATCCCTTCACAAAATATTACCCTGCTCACACTCCAACATCTCGTCAGGTCCCAAAATCCATTCGTCTCCATTGAGTCCTATCAAACATGCTCACACATGCCTACTGCATGTCCAGGCCCCTTGCCCACAAAACCTCTTTTACCCCTCCCTACATCCTTTCCTAGGACAACTCCTACCCCTCCTCCCCTACACTACAGATTTATACACCCTCCAAGTCAACCTATTTTGCTCCATTATCTCTAAATGACCAAACCACCTTAATAACCCCTCTTCAGCCCTCTGGCTAATACTTTTAGTAACTCCACACTTCTTCCTAATTTCCACACTACGAATTCTCTGCATGATATTTACACCACACATTGCATTTTCCTTAGGCATGATATTTCCACTGCCTCCGGCCTCTTTCTTGCTACAGCATTTACAATCCATGCTTCACACCCATATATGAGTGTTGGTACCACTATACTCTCGTACATTTCCTTCTTTGCTTCCATGGATAACGTTTTTTGTCTCCACAGATACCTCAATGCACCACTCACCTTTTTTCCTTCATCAGTTCTCTGGTTAACCTCATCCTTCATAAACCCATCTGCTGACAAATCTACTCCCAAATATCTGAAAACATTCACTTCTTCCATACTCTCTCCCTCCAATGTGATATCCAGTTTTTCTTTACCTAACTGGTTTGATACCTTTATCTATGTGATTGGAAGTGGTCAAGAGTGATTGCCAGTCCAAAGTGAAGAATTGTGTCACTCGGGTATATATTCTGTATGCTGTGAACATATACTTTATATGCATATATAGATGGGGTCCAGTTAGGAGAACAACACCAAATTTGTGACACCCTTGGTTCCTAGGCTTTGCCAGCATATCGATTTTCTTGAGCCAACAGAGGTCATATAATAATAATAATTAACTATTTGACTGTCGCAGGCCCCTTTCTGAAACTCATTCTATGACGATAAATTTTTTGGGAAAAAATAAATTATTTTTTCTTATGAAATGATAGAGAATCTTTTCCTGATGGTAATGACACCAAAAGTACGAAATTTGGCCGAAAACTCGGAATTACGCTCCCGCGAAGTTAGCGGTCTTGGCGACATATATGCATCAGCGATTTCACCGACTTTGGGCCCTGTTTTTGGCTAATTCAGTTGTTCCAGTTGACCAAACTCATAGCTATTTCTTTAGAATTCCATTTTTTCTATCTGTTGAGTACAAGAAACTGCCCATTTACCGATTTGAACTACCCAATAAAGTGGTCAGGAATTGGCAATTTGGCCAATTTCACGCAAATTAAAAAAGATGCCAATTTCAAAATAGGGTCTAGAATAAACAATGTAGACATTCTTGGCAGTAAAATAGCATATCCTTTGTTCATTAGTCACATCTCTAGGCCCCTCTTATATTACTATTGCTTTCTATTTTGATTTTTTATTCATACAAAAAAATACAAAGTTTACTGTTATGCAGACTACTGCATTATTGTAAAAATGGTATAAATAATATCAGTGCACTAGTGAAAGAATATTAGACTCCCCAGTTGAAGTGTATTGGACGTGTGGTGTGATTTGCTTACTCCTGAACATTGGTAAAAATCGAACATTTTCGCTACTTTGAGCTCAATTTCAAGGTCGTTTTCATCGTGAAAGTAATCAAAATCATCTCTATTTCTGTAATATGTTTTCCATTTTATCACCTGAGACCATGAAAACGAGAATACAACGATAAATACTATATGAAAATACACCTCAAAGTCTGCGTTTTAATCCAAAAAAACGGTCAGTTTTTTTTTTTCTCATTACGCGCTGCGTGCTGCAGGATTTTTTTTATGTGGTGCACACTGACCACACAGACCCATTCTCTCACATGTGGGCCAACCAGCTTTCTCCCGCTTGATTTGAAGCCGCTGGAATTTACACGTATAAATATGTCAGAAACAGTGGTGCGTAAGACGTATATATACGACCGAAACAGTCAAAGGGTTAAACAATACACTTATGATGCACCTTTGTCTGCCAGAAACTTAGTTAAAACACTAGCATAAATGAAACAGTCTTATGTATTATTGTACTTACAAAGAATTTTGCAGTAGTACCACTCCCAGAGTGGTAAATTTCAGAATTTTACTGAAGCTGCAGAGCTAATCACTAGCCATGGCTAGGGTTAATTGTCAGCAAAATATGCTAAACTGCACAAAATCAAAGGATCACCACAACTGCAGCATAAATAATGTAAATGAGCATGCATTACATACAGTGCCATCTGTGGCTGCCAGGTAAACTATTTTTGAAAAAAAGTAGTTTTATAATTTCATTTAGACTAAAAGAGGTAGTGGACGATCTGTTGCCGGTAAATCAGTGTTGTACCTGTATGTACATAGTGTATATACGTATACTGTACCAGGGTGAGCCAAAAAATTGAAAGTTAGAAATGTCTGTCTCCACAAGGCTGCTTAGTACTGTACAGTTTAACCCTTTCAGGGTTTCCAACGTACTAGTATGTCTTACGTGCCAGGGTTATTGACGTACTAGTACGCATAAATTTTAGTGTACTCAAATCAAGCAGGCAAAGGCTGGTAGTCCTAGATGTGAGAGAATGGGTCTTCATGGTTGTTGCGGCCCCTGCCAAACTAGCGGTTAAATAGTTAACCTGCCGGCCGGCAGTACCACTGGGTGCGTCATCAAACCCAATGTGGGGGCTGCTGAGCCGGCCTTAGAGCAGTAAGAGCCTGAGTGCCTCACGGTACACACCTAAGCAGTAGGTACCTGACCACCGAAGGGTACACGTCTACTGGCTTTAGTAACAGTATGTACCAGAGCGCCTCGCTGTACACACCTAAGCAGTAGGTACCTGACCACCGAAGGGTACACGTCTACTGGCTTTAGAAATATTATGTACCTGAGCGCCTCGCTGTACACACCTAAGCAGTAGGTACCTGACCACCGAAGGGTACACGTCTACTGGCTTTAGAAATATTATGTACCTGAGCGCCTCGCTGTACACACCTAAGCAGTAGGTACCTGACCACCGAAGGGTACACGTCTACTGGCTTCAACATTAAGTACCTGAACTCCTCAGGGTACACGTCTATGCAGTAGGTACCTGACCACCGAATCGTACCTATCTACTGGCGTTAGAAGAACCGCTCACCGCAGCTCACTGAGTCTGTTGGCCTCAGTTACTTGACGGCCGCATTCAGTGAGCTTGCAGCATGGTGTTCGGCTAGCGGTGTGTCAACCGCCTTTGGAGAGGATTTACTGGACTACCGGTGATGTCTGTGGACTCACCGTCTACGTTGATCAACTGTGGGCCGGAGTCGTCAGATGCTGTTTAGTGGGACATTACATGAAGAAAAGGTTGGAGTGTTACACTGAACTGGGCCAGGACCGTAGTGTGACACTGAGGGACGTACGATGGAGTGGAACACTGAGATATGCATAGGACCGTAGTGGAACACTGAGATGAAAAGGGTGTCGTGGGACACTGAAGATGGCCTGGTTGTAGTGTACACTGAACAGTGTCGTGTGACTGACTTCGTGTCGTGAGAGGCAGTTGATTGTAATTTATTATTATAAAAATGTTATTTATAATTTATTGTTTTAGCATAGAGATATATATATATAGTGACAGTAGTGTCAAGAGTTGTACCCTGTGTAGGGTTATTAATTATATTTTAGTAAAATGCTGATTATAATTTATTATAGTAACATGTACATATTATTATTATATCATAGTTCAAATACCTCTAGACCAAAGATAGTTGATTTTTATATATTAAAGATTAAAATATATTAATGTGTATTTATGTATCCCGAACTCTTTATTACAAAAGGAGTAAATCTTAATACCATCTTCTTTTAAAAATTACTTTTTTGTAATATATGAGTGGCCTGTCCGGGAGGATAATGATTATCTAGAATGATTTCTGGATGATCATATCCGGGATGACGGTTCGGGATACATATTACATTGATCTTTGTGTGTCGGTCCTTTTGTGGTGGGGGTGTTGCGGCCCCTGCCAAACTAGCGGTTAAATAGTTAACCTGCCGGCCGGCAGTACCACTGGGTGCGTCATCAAACCCAATGTGGGGGCTGCTGAGCCGGCCTTAGAGCAGTAAGAGCCTGAGTGCCTCACGGTACACACCTAAGCAGTAGGTACCTGACCACCGAAGGGTACACGTCTACTGGCTTTAGTAACAGTATGTACCAGAGCGCCTCGCTGTACACACCTAAGCAGTAGGTACCTGACCACCGAAGGGTACACGTCTACTGGCTTTAGAAATATTATGTACCTGAGCGCCTCGCTGTACACACCTAAGCAGTAGGTACCTGACCACCGAAGGGTACACGTCTACTGGCTTTAGAAATATTATGTACCTGAGCGCCTCGCTGTACACACCTAAGCAGTAGGTACCTGACCACCGAAGGGTACACGTCTACTGGCTTCAACATTAAGTACCTGAACTCCTCAGGGTACACGTCTATGCAGTAGGTACCTGACCACCGAATCGTACCTATCTACTGGCGTTAGAAGAACCGCTCACCGCAGCTCACTGAGTCTGTTGGCCTCAGTTACTTGACGGCCGCATTCAGTGAGCTTGCAGCATGGTGTTCGGCTAGCGGTGTGTCAACCGCCTTTGGAGAGGATTTACTGGACTACCGGTGATGTCTGTGGACTCACCGTCTACGTTGATCAACTGTGGGCCGGAGTCGTCAGATGCTGTTTAGTGGGACATTACATGAAGAAAAGGTTGGAGTGTTACACTGAACTGGGCCAGGACCGTAGTGTGACACTGAGGGACGTACGATGGAGTGGAACACTGAGATATGCATAGGACCGTAGTGGAACACTGAGATGAAAAGGGTGTCGTGGGACACTGAAGATGGCCTGGTTGTAGTGTACACTGAACAGTGTCGTGTGACTGACTTCGTGTCGTGAGAGGCAGTTGATTGTAATTTATTATTATAAAAATGTTATTTATAATTTATTGTTTTAGCATAGAGATATATATATATAGTGACAGTAGTGTCAAGAGTTGTACCCTGTGTAGGGTTATTAATTATATTTTAGTAAAATGCTGATTATAATTTATTATAGTAACATGTACATATTATTATTATATCATAGTTCAAATACCTCTAGACCAAAGATAGTTGATTTTTATATATATTAAAGATTAATATATTAATGTGTGTATTTATGTATCCCGAACTCTTTATTACAAAAGAAGTAAATCTTACCATCTCTTATTTTTAAAAATTACTTTTTTTGTAATAATGGTCAGTGTGGTCGATACAAAAATATCGGGGACCCAGTGGTGCATTGTGGGAAAGTCATTTTATTACACCTTGTTCACTATGTCTAGTGCTAAGAAACTCCTCACTCCTCGGTTAATTGGGGCTCTTTTGTTCCCAAGTGACAGTTCAAACACAGATGGAAGTGTCAGTGAAGATGAGTTTCATGGTTTTGAGGAGTTTGTGACTGAAAGCAATGCCCAGGAAACCTGAAGGTAGGAAGGATGGAAGAAGGAAGGAAGGAAGGTAGGAAGAAAGGGAGGAAGGAAGGAAGAGATGAGAGGAAGGAGGGAAGAAAGGAAGGAAGGAAGGAGACCATATACCTTGGATAACCCCAAAAATTCAGACAGTGACTTATTTCCATATTGGTTGGTGGGGTGGGGAGGAAGTTGAGAGACAGTGAGGGTGGTGAGTGATGGTGTTATTTGCCATTGTGACACTAATTACACAAGTGACTCAGCATATTTACAATCCACCCCCACACAACATATATGAGCTTTACAGAAGCTGTAGCAGTTCTACGAAGTGCCCAGTGACTTTATATGTGTATATGTATATATGTGATAGAAAAATAGTAATAAACAACATTTTTTATTGTTGGTTTGTGTAAACATGTTTTGTAAACAATATGACTGTGCAGTTATTGTGTAGCATACAATGAGTGAATATACATTCAATATACCTTATATTGGTCTCACAGGCCATGAAATTACTTGAATGAAGAAAAAAAGGAAGGAAGAAGTAAGGAAGGAAGGAAGGTAGGTAGGTAGGAAGAGATGAGAGGAAAGAAGGAAGGAGGGAAGGTAGGTAGGAAGAGATGGGAGGATGGAAGGAAGGAAGGAAGGAAAGAAGGAAGGTAGGTATGTGAGGAGGATGGAATGTGTTGTGGAATGCAGTGAGGTTAGTGAGTGGTGGTATGATGCATCATTGTGACACACGACACACTGGTGACTCAGCATATTTACAAGTCCACCCCCACACAACTACAAGTTTTCAGAACCTCTTGTAGTTATAGGAACCTGTCCAGTGACTGTGTATATATATGATAGAAAAATAGTAATAAACAACATTTTTTATTGTTGGTTTGTGTAAGCATGTTTTGTAAACAGTATAATGACAGCAAAGTTTGTGCTGTTATTGTGTAGTATACAATGAGTGAATATATACCAAATAGTCTTGATATTGGTCTTAGAGGCCAAAACAGTTTGTTGAAAAAAATAAAATATTAAAAAATAAAAGAAAAAAGTAGAAAAAAAAAACTATTACCGGGTGACCGGCAGTTGGCGATGTTGGCGACTGTCAACAGTTTTCTGTCAAATTCATGCCTCCATATCTCCATAAATATTGATTGCAATTTTTTTTTTTTGGCCTATAATACTCACAAAAAAAAAACTATCATTTCATAAGAAATTTTTTTTTTTCAAATATTTTTCGACCCTGAGAACAAGTTTGGGAGAGGGCCTGTTGACCCTGAAAGGGTTAAGTACAAAACTGTACATTATTACACTTACAATATGCAAATAAATGGTAACTACATCTAAATTTTTTCTGTTATGTCTAATTGTTTCCATGTACTACATATATATGACTACTTATATATGAACATATCACATGGCCAGCCTTGTGGTAAAAGATTTTTTATTTTGTGGGCTACCTAACCAGGTTGATACATGTAAACACTGTACTTTTTAATGTGTCTGTTATGTGTTGCAAGATTCAACATGTGTAATAAATTGCTATTGCATTCAGAACCTTTTCAGTATTCTGTATACAGTAATTTATTTATTAGAGAATTTTATACCATCAGAAATAAAAACTTTTATTCTAGGGGCCATAAGGATCGAAACTTTATCCTGCACTACACATTCCCTTCTTTTGCCACAAATGAAGTAGCGAAGAGTGGTCCAATTTCTCGACGGGAGGTTGGTCATGGAGCCTTGGCTGAGAAGGCTCTTAGACCTCTCTTGCCTTCAAACTTCCCTTTCACCATCCTTCTCACATCAACAGTACTGGAATCCAATGGTAAGCGTGATGGAAATTTTCATTTGTTGAAAGAATAATAATAATAATAATAATAATAATAAAAACCTGTAACTGTTTTGCATGATGGTAGGATTGCTGGTTTTCTTTTTCTGTCTCATAAACACGCTAAGATAACAGGGATATCTTGCTACTCCTACTTACACTTTGGTCACACTTCACAGACACGCACATGCATATATATATATACATACATCTAGGTTTTCCTCCTTTTTCTAAATAGCTCTTGTTCTTTTTTATTTCTTCTATTGTCCATGGGGAAGTGGAAAAGAATCTTTCCTCCGTAAGCCATGCGTGTCGTATGAGGCGACTAAAATGCCGGGAGCAATGGGCTAGTAACCCCTTCTCCTGTATACAATTACTAAAAAAGAGAAGAAGAAAAACTTTATAAAACTGGGTTGCTTAAATGTGCGTGGATGTAGTGCGGATGACAAGAAACAGATGATTGCTGATGTTATGAATGAAAAGAAGTTGGATGTCCTGGCCCTAAGCGAAACAAAGCTGAAGGGGGTAGGAGAGTTTCAGTGGGGGGAAATAAATGGGATTAAATCTGGAGTATCTGAGAGAGTTAGAGCAAAGGAAGGGGTAGCAGTAATGTTAAATGATCAGTTATGGAAGGAGAAAAGAGAATATGAATGTGTAAATTCAAGAATTATGTGGATTAAAGTAAAGGTTGGATGCGAGAAGTGGGTCATAATAAGCGTGTATGCACCTGGAGAAGAGAGGAATGCAGAGGAGAGAGAGAGATTTTGGGAGATGTTAAGTGAATGTATAGGAGCCTTTGAACCAAGTGAGAGAGTAATTGTGGTAGGGGACTTGAATGCTAAAGTAGGAGAAACTTTTAGAGAGGGTGTGGTAGGTAAGTTTGGGGTGCCAGGTGTAAATGATAATGGGAGCCCTTTGATTGAACTTTGTATAGAAAGGGGTTTAGTTATAGGTAATACATATTTTAAGAAAAAGAGGATAAATAAGTATACACGATATGATGTAGGGCGAAATGACAGTAGTTTGTTGGATTATGTATTGGTAGATAAAAGACTGTTGAGTAGACTTCAGGATGTACATGTTTATAGAGGGGCCACAGATATATCAGATCACTTTCTAGTTGTAGCTACACTGAGAGTAAAAGGTAGATGGGATACAAGGAGAATAGAAGCATCAGGGAAGAGAGAGGTGAAGGTTTATAAACTAAAAGAGGAGGCAGTTAGGGTAAGATATAAACAGCTATTGGAGGATAGATGGGCAAATGAGAGCATAGGCAATGGGGTCGAAGAGGTATGGGGTAGGTTTAAAAATGTAGTGTTAGAGTGTTCAGCAGAAGTTTGTGGTTACAGGAAAGTGGGTGCAGGAGGGAAGAGGAGCGATTGGTGGAATGATGATGTAAAGAGAGTAGTAAGGGAGAAAAAGTTAGCATATGAGAAGTTTTTACAAAGTAGAAGTGATGCAAGGAGGGAAGAGTATATGGAGAAAAAGAGAGAAGTTAAGAGAGTGGTGAAGCAATGTAAAAAGAGAGCAAATGAGAGAGTGGGTGAGATGTTATCAACAAATTTTGTTGAAAATAAGAAAAAGTTTTGGAGTGAGATTAACAAGTTAAGAAAGCCTAGAGAACAAATGGATTTGTCAGTTAAAAATAGGAGAGGAGAGTTATTAAATGGAGAGTTAGAGGTATTGGGAAGATGGAGGGAATATTTTGAGGAATTGTTAAATGTTGATGAAGATAGGGAAGCTGTGATTTCGTGTATAGGGCAAGGAGGAATAACATCTTGTAGGAGTGAGGAAGAGCCAGTTGTGAGTGTGGGGGAAGTTCGTGAGGCAGTAGGTAAAATGAAAGGGGGCAAGGCAGCCGGAATTGATGGGATAAAGATAGAAATGTTAAAAGCAGGTGGGGATATAGTTTTGGAGTGGTTGGTGCAATTATTTAATAAATGTATGGAAGAGGGTAAGGTACCTAGGGATTGGCAGAGAGCATGCATAGTTCCTTTGTATAAAGGCAAAGGGGATAAAAGAGAGTGCAAAAATTATAGGGGGATAAGTCTGTTGAGTGTACCTGGTAAAGTGTATGGTAGAGTTATAATTGAAAGAATTAAGAGTAAGACGGAGAATAGGATAGCAGATGAACAAGGAGGCTTTAGGAAAGGTAGGGGGTGTGTGGACCAGGTGTTTACAGTGAAACATATAAGTGAACAGTATTTAGATAAGGCTAAAGAGGTCTTTGTGGCATTTATGGATTTGGAAAAGGCGTATGACAGGGTGGATAGGGGGGCAATGTGGCAGATGTTGCAAGTGTATGGTGTAGGAGGTAGGTTACTGAAAGCAGTGAAGAGTTTTTACGAGGATAGTGAGGCTCAAGTTAGAGTATGTAGGAAAGAGGGAAATTTTTTCCCAGTAAAAGTAGGCCTTAGACAAGGATGTGTGATGTCACCGTGGTTGTTTAATATATTTATAGATGGGGTTGTAAGAGAAGTAAATGCGAGGGTCTTGGCAAGAGGCGTGGAGTTAAAAGATAAAGAATCACACACAAAGTGGGAGTTGTCACAGCTGCTCTTTGCTGATGACACTGTGCTCTTGGGAGATTCTGAAGAGAAGTTGCAGAGATTGGTGGATGAATTTGGTAGGGTGTGCAAAAGAAGAAAATTAAAGGTGAATACAGGAAAGAGTAAGGTTATGAGGATAACAAAAAGATTAGGTGATGAAAGATTGAATATCAGATTGGAGGGAGAGAGTATGGAGGAGGTGAACGTATTCAGATATTTGGGAGTGGACGTGTCAGCGGATGGGTCTATGAAAGATGAGGTGAATCATAGAATTGATGAGGGAAAAAGAGTGAGTGGTGCACTTAGGAGTCTGTGGAGACAAAGAACTTTGTCCTTGGAGGCAAAGAGGGGAATGTATGAGAGTATAGTTTTACCAACGCTCTTATATGGGTGTGAAGCGTGGGTGATGAATGTTGCAGCGAGGAGAAGGCTGGAGGCAGTGGAGATGTCGTGTCTGAGGGCAATGTGTGGTGTGAATATAATGCAGAGAATTCGTAGTTTGGAAGTTAGGAGGAGGTGTGGGATTACCAAAACTGTTGTCCAGAGGGCTGAGGAAGGGTTGTTGAGGTGGTTCGGACATGTAGAGAGAATGGAGCGAAACAGAATGACTTCAAGAGTGTATCAGTCTGTAGTGGAAGGAAGGCGGGGTAGGGGTCGGCCTAGGAAGGGTTGGAGGGAGGGGGTAAAGGAGGTTTTGTGTGCGAGGGGCTTGGACTTCCAGCAGGCATGTGTGAGCGTGTTTGATAGGAGTGAATGGAGACAAATGGTTTTTAATACTTGACGTGCTGTTGGAGTGTGAGCAAAGTAACATTTATGAAGGGATTCAGGGAAACCGGCAGGCCGGACTTGAGTCCTGGAGATGGGAAGTACAGTGCCTGCACTCTGAAGGAGGGGTGTTAATGTTGCAGTTTAAAAACTGTAGTGTAAAGCACCCTTCTGGCAAGACAGTGATGGAGTGAATGATGGTGAAAGTTTTTCTTTTTCGGGCCACCCTGCCTTGGTGGGAATCGGCCAGTGTGATAATAAAAAAATAAATAACATATTATAATATAATTATATATGTAATATAATATGAATTATTATAAGAATACATACATACTAATAAATAATACATAATTATAAATAATAATAATACTATAAGCGAGTTTCTGAGTGCCACCACTAGATGTCAGTATGTGTATCAAAACATCGCCGCTCAGAGAGGGAGGGAAATTCTCGTGTTTTCCTTATGTTTCGTGCAGTTATTTTGCAAAATTTCTTGTTTCTAACCATGTTTCCTAAGAAAGCAAGTGCAAAGAACAGTGCTGAGAAGAAAAAAGAGGATGATTTCCATGGAATTAAAGCAGGAAATCATACATAAACACAGACTAGGTGTAGCATTAAGAGTGTACCATTAACCCTTAAACTGTCCAAATGTAGATCTACATTCACTTGCATGGCACTCCGAATATTTTGAAAAATAAAAAAAATAGTTTTTTTTTTTAAATGAAGAGCACATTTTTCTACATGTAATAAAATAAAAAAGAACTTTAGGGTCAGTACTTACCTTGATATAAGATCGTGAAGTTGGCACTGGATGCTCACCTGTCGACAACATCGACTCCTGCCTCTTGCAGAAGTGTTGCCAATATACCTTTTTTTTCTCGTTTTTATTTTAATTTATATATTTTTTATGTTCTGATAATTACAATTTATAATAGTTCTTGTAATTTCAAAGCCAGTCTTTGTTCTGACACTAATATTAGGTACTGAAATAGTGCTCAAATAGTCACAATCACATTGACAGGTGAACATTTACACCTGCCTGGGTTACTATTGTCTAGAAATATATACAAAGTATTTATAGGTCCCAGCAGTGTTTTAGATACTCTGGCATATACCTTGAAGCATGTTGTTATGAAAGGCATCCCTATACTGTTGACAGTCCAGTGACATTTGATAAATGCCCACTGCTCCAGCTAACTCTCGCTGTATTTGTTATCACTGTTACACACAAACATGTCTTGTCTCTCTGTCTATTTATCTGTCTGTCTATCTGCCTGTCTATCTGTCTGCCTGTCTGTCTCTGCTTATCTGTCTTTCTATCTGCCTGGAGTATAGGATATCAAACTCCTTGAAGAATCGTGTTATGACATTTGTTATCAGCTCGGTGACATTTGATAAATGGGTGCTCGGGGGAACCCTGGCTTTATTTGTTTTCACTGATACACACAAACATGTTTCTGTCTATTTGTCTGTCTGTCTGTATCTATCTATCTATCTGCCTGTCTATCTTTGCCTGGAATTTTTGGATTATCCTAGGTAATTTACACTATGTATAATAACTGTACTTAAGTGTACATGTGAGACAGAGATATAGATAGACAGAGATATAGATAGATAGATATATAGATAGACAGATATATAGATAGACAGAGATATAGAGATACAGACAGATAGAGATATAGACAGAGAGACAGCCAAAGCAAGCCAGCCTGTCGAATACATAAGTGGTGACGTGTACTTAGCTCAGTGAGGACGTTTGTGTGCTCTCCTTGGACTGAAGCAAGATGCCCTCCATCGAGCAACTTTACCAGCAGCTTAAAGAAGAATTGAGGGTAGCGAAGTTGGAGATAGGCGATTAACTGAGGAAAACAAGAGAATTCATAGTAGTCCTCCTGTTTTGAGTCCTCAGTTCAAGAAGGGAACTTGGACAGTGGCTGGACAGCATGGAACGAAGTTGACGATCAAGAAGAATGGAAAGACAGAAACGATGAAGAAGAAAGAGACTGCTGTGAAAACTGTTGTGGAAACATCTAATGCATTCTCCATACTACCCGACGAATGTGAGTCGACTACAGGGAACGTCACGACGAACGACACCAAGGAAGGTAAGAATACTGTAGTAGTTGGGGATAGCCAGGTTAGATACATGGATAGGGCCTTCTGCTTGAAGGACAGGAGTAGGAGACAGAGGGTTTGCTTTCCTGGGGCTGGGATGGAGGACATTGTTAGCCGGCTTGAGAACATCATGAACGGTAATGGGATCAATCCTATTATTTGCCTCAGTGCTGGAGGCAATGATGTAGGCAAGCGTAGAAGTGAGGATTTAGTTAGAAAGTTCAGGACAGCTATAGACATAATTAGGAAGAAGGGGGGCACCCTGTTATACATATAACATTTTGCCAAGAAGGGGTGTTGGAAATGAATGGTTGTCCAGAGCAATTGGTATTAACCCTTTGACTGTTTTTGACGTATAAATGTATGTCTTACGAGCCAATGTTTCTGACGTATATATACTCAATAATTCTAGCGGCTTCAAATCAAGCGGGAGAAAGCTGGTTGGCCCACATGTGAGAGAATGGGTCTGTGTGGTCAGTGTGCACCACATAAAAAAAATCCTGCAGCACACATTGCGTAATGAGAAAAAAAAACATCGTTTTTTTTGGAATAAAACGCCGACTTTGAGGTGTATTTTCGTATAGTATTTATCGTTGTATTCGCGTTTTCATGGTCTTAGGTGATAAAATGGAAGACATATTACAGAAATAGAGATGATTTTCATTACTTTGACGATGAAAACGACTTTGAAACTGAGCTCAAAGTAGCGGAAATGTTCGATTTTTACCAATGTTCAGGGGTAAATAAATCACACCACATGTCCAATACACGTCAACTGGGGAGTCTAATATTCTTTCACTAGTGCACTGATATTATTTATACCATTTTTACAATAATGCAGTAGTCTGCATAACAGTAAATTTTGTATTCTTTTGTATGAGTAAAAAATCAAAATAGAAAGCAATAATAATATAAGAGGGGCCTAGAGATGTGACTAATGAACAGAGCATATGTTATTTTAGTTCCACGAATGTCTACCTTGTTTATTCTGGACCCTATTTTGAAATTGGCATCTTTTTTAGTTTGCGTGAAATTGGCCAAATTGCCAATTTCTGACCACCATATTGGGTAGTCCAAATTAGTAAATGGGAGGTTTCTTGTACTCAGCTGATAGATAAAATGGAGTTCTAAAGAAATAGCTATGAGTTTGGTCAACTGGAACAATGGAATTGGCTGAAAATAGGGCTCAAAGTCGGCAAAATCGCCGATACGCATATGTCGCCGAGACCGCTAACTTCACGGGAGCATAATTCCATGAGTTTTCGACCAAATTTCGAACTTTTGGTGTCATTACCATCGGGAAAAGATTCTCTATCATTTCATAAGAAAAAATAATTTTTTTTTTTTTTTCAAAAATTGAGCGACATAGAATGACAATTTCAGAGAGGGGCCTGAAACAGTCAAAGGGTTAATTGTTGGTTGGATAAACACTGTAAGGATAATGCAGTACCATTCATTGACAACTGGGACAACTTCTATGGCCGAAATGACATGTATGCCAGGGATGGGGTTCACTTATCCAGGGCAGGTGTGGGTTTTCTTGCTAGCTCAGTTGAGTGGGTTGTTAGGACTTTAAACTAGTATTAGTTAGAGGTATGGGTTTAGAAATGATAATGAGTATGGATATATTGACTTATGCTCTGATATTAAGAATCTTAATAATAACTGTCATGGAGTAACTCTGGGTAATGATAATTTCAGAAATTGTGTAAAAACAAAGATGAATAGGAAAAATGTGCAGAAGAAAAAACATATGATGGTATTTTATTCTAACAGTTGAAGTGCAAGAAATAAGATTAATGAACTACATTTGGTAGCATGTGCTGGGAACTTTGATGTCATTGCATTAACTGAAACGTGGTATGATTTAAAGAGTCGGGATATGATTGCTGTGTAATATTCAGGGATTTAAGTTGTTCAATGTGGATAGATGTAATGGGAAGGGGGGAGGAGTTGCATTATATGTTTGAGAGAATATTAACTGTTGCACAGAAACAGGTAAAACTGATTCTAGGTGTAATATACCGACCTCCAGGCTTGGATCACGATAGAGGGAGACTTCTTTGGGACAAAATTGTTAGGGCTTCTAGACACAATAACATAGTGATAGTAGGGGATTTTAACTTTAGTCAAATTGACTGGAATTCTTTGACCAGTAATCTGGAGTCCAGTGACTTTATGGAAACAGTTCAGGACTGTTTTCTGAAGCAGTGTGTAACAGAGCCTACCAGGGGTAATAATTTGCTAGACCTAGTCTTGTCAAATAAGGAAACACTCGTAAATAATCTGGAGATCACTGAAGAGCTTGGCGCAAGTGATCACAAATCCATCACTTTTAGCATTAACTGGGAATACAAGAATAATGATAATACGGTAAAAAGCCCTGATTTTCGTTCTGCTGATTATAATGGACTTAGGGAACACCTGTCAAATCTCGATTGGGGTTATCTAGCTAATGATTCTATTGATGATGATCATGCTTATGATTATGAAGGGATCTCCATTTATGAGTTCTTTCTTAATAATGTACACCGTGCTCAGAGTATATGTATATACTTTCCCTAGAGAGAAATCAGGTCTAATAATAATGATCCCAAATGGGTCAACAGGAGGCTAAAGCATCTAATAGGGAAGAAAAGGGGAATTTATAGGCACATCAGAAGAGGAGAGGTTAACCTTACTGACCAATATGTTCAGCTTAAAAGAGAAGTAAAAAAGGGGATTAGAAAGGCTAAACATGACTATGAAATTAGAGTTGCTAATGAATCAAAGGGGTTCTTTCAAGTGTATAGGACGAAGGTGAAGGAAAAAGTAGGACCTCTGAAAATTGGGAATGGGCAGCTGACAGATAACGAACTGGAAATGTGTTCCATATTTAATGGCAGGAAGACATAAATGAGATCCCAGAAATTAGTAATTATTCAGTTCCTGACGAATTCAGATTGACTAATATTATTGTCACGAGGGACATGGTTATCAAATAGATAACAAACTGAAGCAAAATAAGTCCGCGGGGCCCGACGAGTTATTTTCCAGGGTACTTAAGGAATGCAAATGGAACTTAGTCAGCCATTAACGAGTGTGTTTAATGCATCCATCCTTACTGGTGTTGTGCCAGAGTTGTGGAAGCTGGCTAATGTGGTTCCCATATTCAAATCAGGGGATAAGTCTGTTCCTTCAAATTACCGTCCAATAAGCCTGACATCTATAGTGGGCAAGTTACTAGAATCATTTATAGCTGACATTATTAGAAGTCACCTTGAAGAGCATAACTTGATAAATGAATTTCAACATGGGTTCACAAGAGGTCGTTCCTGCCTGACAAATTTACTCATGTTCTTCAATAGAACATTTGAGGCAGTAGACAGTGATAAAGAATATGGATTTTATTAACCCTTTGAGGGTCGACAGGCCCTCTCCGAAACTCGTTCTCAGGGTCGGCCAAATTTCAAAAAAAAAAAAAATTATTTTTTCTTATGAAAAAATAGAGTATTTTTTTCTAAACATTATAGGCTAAACAAAAAAATTTTAACGTCAATACTTACCGAGATATGGAGGTGTGAAATTTGCCAAAATAGAACATCATCTGGTAACAGCGCCGACTGCCGTCACCCGGTATTTTTCTATTTACTTTTTTATGTACTATTTTCAATTTTTTTTCAATTTTTCTTTTTCTGAGTAACTTTTATGGCCTCTGAGGCCAACATGATCAGTATTTTGTAAGTTATTTCTTTTTCAATACTACACAATAAGGGCGTAAACACTGTTGTCATTATTTTGTTTACAGAAAATATTTACACAAACAAACAATATGAAATGTTGTTTATTACTATTTTTCTATATTTTATATACACATATACAGTCACAGGACATGTTTCTAGAAGTTCTGCAGCCTGTGGAAGTCTTTGAAACATGGTGTCATGCACAGTGGAGTTTTGCACTCCTCACACATAAAACGAGTGTCTCTGCGTTGTCGTGGGCGTTTTTTTGTATGTGAACAGACGTAACACCTCTTCTGAGCCTTTTTCTTCAAAGCAGTAGCAGGCAGTTTTACCAGGAAGTGATCACCATGCTTCAGACGAGCAGGTAGTTGTTGATAATTTGGTGGGCGGTCAATTGCAGGTGCATTTCCTTGGTACTTGAATACTATTTGTCTGATGACAGACAAACAGAATTCGCCGTACTGTGGTTTGTTTCTGGTGCTCATCTTATACATATTATAAGCATTGAGCATGGAAATGTCCAGAAGATGGAAAAACAGTTTGATGTACCACTTATAACTCTTGCGAACACAATCAGCAAACCCAATCTGCATGTCACATTTGTCCACTGAACGCATGTTGAAGGTGTAATCAATCACAGCTGCAGGTTTTAGAATGGGTTCATTTCTCTCTCTATGCTGCCTGCCACTGTCTGCCATTTCATTAGGGTGAATTGATGACAACAGTGTGACATCTCGTTTGTCATGCCACCGAAATGCCATGATGTCATTGGCAGCAAACGCCTGCACCTCACCTCTGCGAGTGCCAGCATCAAACCTGGGCATATGTTTTCGATTTGCACGCACTGTGCCACACACATCTGTCATGTTCACTCGCAAAAAATCACTGAGTGAGGGGCTTGTGTACCAGTTATCTGTATATAATATATGCCCCTTACCAAGGTATGGTTCTATCATTGTTCGAACCACATCACCTGAGATGCCCAATAACTTCCTGGTATTTTGCAATGTATAACTTCCAGTGTACACAATAATATCCAATACCAGACCACTGTAACAATCACAAAGCACAAACAACTTTATACCAAAGCGTTTCCTCTTGCTTGGTATGTACTGCTTGAAAGAGAGTCTTCCTTTGAACAGAATCAAAGACTCGTCAATTACAAGCTTCCTGAAGGGATAAAAATGAGTACTGAATTTCTGTTTCAGATACACAAACACATTCCTAATCTTATATAACCTGTCAGTTCTGTCAGGCCTGGTTTTATCTGAGAAGTGAAGCATACGTAACATTAGCACAAATCGATTCACTGGCATTATATCACTGAAACCTGGTGTTGCAATCAGGGGGTCTGTTGACCAGTATGATTTCACTTTGTGCTTATACACATGTGGCATAAGCATTATTGTGGCAAAGAAAAGATACAGCTCAGCCACAGTTGCCTCCTTCCATTGGTGTAGACGTGATTTTGGTGAAAGTATTGTGTTTGCCATGGTGTACTCGTAGTATGTGTTGCTTTCCATGACAATACTTTTCATCAGTGGTTCGTCAAAGAATAACTCGAAACATTCCAGTTCAGTGGCATTGTTCCCAAGTGTACAAGATGGCCGTATTCCACTTTGGCTGCCATCAAACTGGTGGGGATTTGGAACAAAATTGACAGCTTCCTGCCAATCCCAGGTGCGGTCTGCTGGTGGGTACTGGACAATGACAGGTGGTTGTGGTTGTGGAGGTTGTGGTTGTGGAGGTTGTGGTTGTGGAGGCTGGTGTGGTGGGGGAGTGGGGGATGGTGGCCTTTGTTCTAGATCAGCTGAGGCAGCGGCGTGGGTGGCAGCGTGGGTGGCAGCATGGCCCACTGCTGGTGCCTCACCGCCGGCACCACTACCACCACGCACATTTTCCATCCCAATTGCAACAGTATCTTCGTCATTTTCACTGTCTGTTCCTGTTGTACAGCCACGGGATGTACTCCGAGATACACTCCTTCCCCTTGGAATAGCATATGGCACACTTCCAGAGCGCATATATCGTCGTATATACTGACGCTTCACTGGGGAATATTGCACTTCACTATCACTACTGGAACTAGTTTGAAGAGCTTGTAGTTCATATTCACTATCACTATCATCACCCATGCTCTCATCTGAGTCTGGGATTTGGGAAAATAGAAGTTTCCTCTTGGGTTCTGGAACAACTGAACGTGAACACGAGGGCCCAGCACCAGAGGTGGAAGGCTGAGGGTCGTCTGGGTTTTCTTCACTATTACCGATATTATGGTCATTAGTTTCGGTCAAAACCTCACTAAAACCACGAAACTCATCTTCACTGGCACTTCCATCACTATTAGAACTGTCACTGGGGAACAAAAGTGTCCCAATTCGCCGAGGAGTGAGGAGCTTCTTACCGCGAGGCATGGTGGACATTGTTTACTAAGAGGGCATTCCCACAATGCACCACTGGGTCCCAGATTTTTTTTCTACCGCGCACACTGACCACGCAGACCCATTCTCTCACACCTAGGCCTATCAGCCTTTTCGCGCGAGATTTGAGGCCGCTAGAATTTATGCGTACTAGTACGTCAAAAACCCCTACGCGTAAGACGTACTAGTACGACGAAAACCCTCAAAGGGTTAAAGCCTTTGATAGAGTACCTCACAAGAGACTCTTAAGAAAAGTAGCAGCTCATGGTATAGGAGGTTAAGTTCTAGCATGGATAGAGGCATGCTTACCAATAGAAAGCAGAGAGTTTCGATTAATGGGGTAAAATCTGAATGGGGATTAGTCACTAGTGGCGTTCCACAAGGATCAGTTTTAGGCCCTCTCTTGTTCATAATTTACATTAATGACCTTGGTGAAGGGATTATGAGTGACATGAGCAAATTTGCTGATGATACAAAGATAGGCCGTTTGATTCATTCTGAGGAGGATAGCAATGAACTCCAGGAGGATTTGGACAAATTAATGTCTTGGTCTGAAAAATGGCAGATGAAGTTCAATGTGGATAAGCGTAAGGTACTAGTCCTTGGTAATGAAAATAACCCTCGAAGCTATAAATTAGGTGAAGTAGAGCTTGATCATACAGAATGTGAAAAAGACTTGGGAGTCATGGCAAGCAGAAATCTAAAGCCAAGACAGCAGTGCCTAAGTGTCGCAACAAGGCTAACAGATTACTTTGATTTATCTCAAGAAGTATTAGTAACAGAAGTCCAAAAGTTATTTTACAGCTCTATACCTCACTAGTGAGGCCTCATTTGGATTATGCCGCTCAGTTTTGGTCTCCTTACTACAGGATGGATATAGATTCATTGGAGAGCATACAGAGAAGGATGACTAAAATGATTAACTGTGTAAGGAATCTCCCGTATGAAGATAGACTTAAAGCCTTAAATCTCCACTTTCTGGAGAGATGTAGAATGAGGGGAGATATCATTGAAGTGTATAAGTGGATGACGGGCATAAACAAAGGAGATAATAAAGTACTGAGGGTGTCGAACCAGGTAAGAACCAGAAATAATGGATTTAAGTTGGATAAATTTAGATTTAGAAAGGACATAGGTAAGTACTGGTTCTCTAACAGAGTTGTGGATGCGTGGAACAATCTTCCCAGTAGGGTGATAGAGACTAGGACCTTGGGTAGCTTTAAAAAGAGATTGGACAAATATATGAGTGGGAGGGGCTGGGTTTGACTGGTGTCATTGGGTATGGGAGTTAATTCTTGGGTAGCTTTGGGAAGAGGTCGTTTTGATAAGGACCTGCCTTGCATGGGCCAGTAGGCCTTCTGCATTGTTCCTTCATTCTTATGTTCTTATGTTCATAAGAAAGAAGGAACACTGGGCCTACTGGCCCATGCAAGGCAGGTACATATCACACACACCCGTGGCATAGACAAATGACCCACCTAGTCAGGTCACATCCATTGAAGGAAGGAGCATGACATCAGACCTAGTAGCACAAGCTAGTCAGGTCCAACTCACACCCACCCACACTCATGTATTTATCTAACCTATTTTTACTTTCCTCTTAAAATGGGAGTGTTAATCCAACATGGCATCAGTGAATCCCTGGTGTTTGCCACGCTATTTGCTCTAGCTGACGCTCAGTTGAACTGGTGCTCCCACAAGGTACTAAGAGCTCCCAGATTTTTTTAATAGTGTGCACACTGAGTGCACAGACCCATTCTATCATGTCTAGGCAACTCAAGCCTTTTGTGCCAAATTTGAAGGAATGAAAAATAAAATGTTGATCTACGTTTGGAGCGCTACGCATGCAAATGTAGATCTATGTTTGGACAGTTTAAGGGTTAAGAGTGTATCATTAAGAGTGGAGCAATTAAACGATTAATAGATAGAAAAAGGATGATCTGATGAAGCTTGCCTTACAAACACTCCATTTTCTGTTATAATAAAAGCAGGGGAAGTTATGAAGTCAGTAGGAGGAATGGCCACCATGGTGGCCCCAAAAACAATGGCAGCCACTAATACTATTCACATATGTAATATTTCATTCATTCTAGTGTATATATCCTGTTTCTATGTTATTTATATTGTTTATTATGGCATATTAGATGAATTGCAATAGATAAATAAGCTGTAGAGTTGATATTAGGGAAATTATTGAAGTATTTTATGGTGCCTGGAATTCCACTGGAACGAATTAATTGTATTTCAGTTAATTTAAATGAGGAAAATTGACTCTGCAAACGAGCAAATCCAGATGCGAGAAAGGTCACAGAATGGATTAAACTCGTTAGTGGAGGTTCCACTGTACTTCCTATTATGAAGTGAGTCCGATATTCCCCAAACAGTTAGCATTGCAATAGTTATGTGAGCAGTTCCATGTTACAGACTATTTCACTGAACAGGACCCTGACACATTTAGAAGCACTTCTCTGAGCCAGGGCCTCTAGCAGCTGATGATGCCTTACTGTGAGCTGTTTAAAGTACTCCAGGGCAAAACAGACCAAAGATACATTACATAATGCCTCAGTGCTCCAGTTCAACTATCAGGTTAATTTTTTTTTTTATTAACACACCGGCCATCTCCCACCAAGGCAGGGTTGCCCGAAAAAGAAAAATTTTAATCATCACTCACTCCATCAGTCGTGCCAGAGGTGCATTTACACTACAATTATAAAACTGCAACATTAAAACCCCTCCCTCAGCGTGCAGACACTGTACTTCCCATCTCCAGGACTCAAGTCCAGCCTGCTGGTTTCCCTGAATTCCTTCATAAATGTTACCTTGCTCACACTCCACCAGTATGTCAAGTCCTAAAAACCATTTGTCTCCATTCGCTCCTATCTAACACGCTCATGCATGCTTGCTGGAAGTCCAAGCCCCTTGCACACAAAACCTCCTTTACCCCCTCCCTCTAGCCTTTCCTAGGCCGACCCCTACCCCACCTTCCCTCCACTACAGACTTACACACTCTCAAAGTCATTCTATTTTGTTCCATCCTCTCTACATGTCTGAACCACCTCAACAATCCCTCCTCAGCTCTCTGGATAATAGTTTTGGTAATCCTGCTCCTCCTCCTAATTTCCAAACTACAGATTCTCTGCATTATATTCACACCACACATTGCCCTCAGACATGCAATATTCACCACCCATGTTTCACACCCACATAAGAGCATTGGTATAACTATACTCTCATACATTCCCCTCTTTGCTTCCATGGACAAAGTTCTTTGTCTCCACAGACTCCTTAATGCACCACTCACCTTTTTCCCCTCATCATTTCTATGATTCACCTCATCTTTCATAGACCCCTCTGCTGACACATCCACTCCTAAACATCTGAATACATTCACCTCCTCTATACTGTCTCCCTCCAATCTGATATCCAATCTTTCGTCACCTAATATTTTTGTTTTCATCACCTTACTCTTTCCCAGTGGTAGGCACAGCTAACCAAAAAGTTAGCTTCACTAACTGCTAATCTGCAAACTAAATAGCTTTTGCTAATGCTAAACCACTAAACGGCCAAAAAAAATTAGCAGAAGCTAACACTAAATGCTAACTGCTAACTTTTTCACATGAATTCAGATTCACTTAGTTTTTTGGTCTTTTACTTTTACTTTCAAGACTTTTAGAACAGACCTGGACAGCTTCCTAATAAGATATAGAATGCCAAGGTCATATGATGATCAAGTGCCACTTGTGTGAAAATAGCAATTGTTTAATTTTGTGATGTAACACAAGTGACCGACAAGAACACACTTGTCGCTGTATTGAAGCCCAATAGTACCCGAACAGACTGAGTTAGTTTATTTGACTGTTTTCTTCATTAATTCCAGTTACTCATTGTATTCGTTCATTTTATTCTGTTTCTGTTCATGTTTGCATTTAACTTAATCTAGATATGGAACCCAGTAAACTGCATACAGGTAGTTGAAAATCGTGCTTAGAGTTGAAACCCTGAGGACAACTTATCACTGCACCAGCAATACAGCCATACAGGTACACACAATAGTTAAATGAACAAATGAAAGTAAACATCAGTTTAAATCCAACATACACTTTATTTACTGTACAAAGTGCATAGCATGGGTATCATGCCAAGATCAGATGATAGTTGGACTGATTACTACTCTGGCTGGGCCTTCTCCATCACTTTGATGTGATGCTGGTCATGAGCGTCAGCCTCTCCAAGTTTCCATCTGACAGGGTGGCTCTCTTGGTCCTCAAGATATCTTTGCGTATAGAGAATAGGCGCTCAGCTGCAACACAGGAAGTACAAAATATTGGCGTTCTTCGTATCCCTTGACTTGAGGACAAAATAGTCATCCAGGTGGGGCCACAGGTTCTGCGACTCCTGGCCCTCAGCCTGAGCGGCTTCTGCTTCAGCCACAGCCACTGCAGACTCCTCAACAACACCCTCAGGCGGAACAGAAACGTGTCCCCTGTTTATAACGATAAGTGACAACACACCCTGGTGATTGATGACACTGTAAGTTCAGGACATTCATTAAAGGAAACGTTTCACCACGCGTGCCTTTTTCAGTACTAATACAGAGAAAACTAAGAAAGCAAGTACAGTGGAACCTTGGCTTATGAATTTAATCTGTTCCATGACCTTGTTCGTATCCCGATTTCTTCGCATGCTGAGTCAATTTTCCTCATTTAAATTAATTGAAATGGCATTAATCCATTCCAGCAGAATTCCTGCTCTTAGGAGGCACAACAAAATACTTCAATATGATGCTAATATCAACTCTACAGCTTATTTATATATCACAATTTGTCTAATTTCACCATCATTCAAGGTATGCACAACAGGTGCATCATTGTCAGTGTTCAGCACTTCTTCGATGTCAGCTTCCTGTAACTCCATTAGCACACAGTCGAGATGAGTAAATAGAATTGTGAACACTTATTGCTTGGGTACATTTATTCTGTTAGTGGGTTGGATCTGTGAAGGACCTGCCTAGTATGGGCCAACAGGCCTACTGCAGTGTTCCTCCTTTCTTATGTTATGTATCCATGACACCAATCATATCCAACCCCTCCCACTCATATATTTGTCCAATCTCTCTTTAACCCCTTGACTGTCACAACCCCAAATCCTGAGGTGTCTCCTGGTGTCACAAATTCCCCCCCCAACCCCCCCAAACCAAAATTCATATGAAATGATAGAGAATCTTTTCCCGATTGTAATGACACCAAAAGAACGAAATTTGATGGAAAACTGATGGAATTACACTCTCGCGAAATTAGCGACCTCGGCGATATTTACAAATCGGTGATTTCGCCCACTTTGAGCCCTATTTTCGGCTAATTCCATTGTTCCATTCAACCAAACTCATAGCTATTTCTTTAGAACTCCATTTTTTCAATCAATTGAGTACAAGAAACTGCCCATTTACTGATTTCAACTACCCAATAATGTGGTCAGAAATTTGCAATTTGGCCAATTTCACGAAAATTAAAAAATATGCCAATTTCAAAATAGGGTCCAGAATGAACAATGCAGACATTCCTGGCTCTAAAATAACATTTTCTTTGTTCATCAGTCCCATCTCCAGGCCCCTCTGATATTACTCTTCCTTTCTACAGTGGACCCTCGCCTAACGAACGCATTGCATAACGTTAAATCCGCCTAGCGATACATTTTAACACAAAAATTTTGCATCGACTAGCTCTAAAAAACTCGGCCAATGTGATTCGTTCTGTTCGAGACGCGTCCACGTGTGACCTGAGCGCACCTCACTTGTCCCGTGGGTGCTAGTGTTTACAAGCCAGCCACCGCGGTCGTATCCAAACATACATTCAGAACATTTCATATCACAGCGTTTTTAGTGATTGCATCTGCAAAATAAGTCACCATGGGCCCCAAGAAAGCTTCTAGTGCCAACCTTCTGATAAAAAGGGTGAGAATTAGTATGGAAATTAAGAAAGATTTTGAAGGGTTTGGGGCTAACCCTGAGACGCTTATGCCAGTTCTGGAATCCATTGTGCCTACTTCAAAGATTAAGGAAATGTGTGCAAAGTGGGTTGAACTGCAAACCTTTATGGATGAAAATCACGCTAACACAGCTATTGCAAGCCGTACTGGTGACTATTACAATGACAATGTTATGGCCCATTTTAGACAAATCTTAAAGGAATGGGAGGTACAGAGCTCTATGGACAGATATGTTGTGTGACATAGGTCCAGTGACTCTCAAGCTGGTCCTAGTGGCATTAAAAGAAGGGAAGTAACCCCGGAAAAGGACTTAATACCTCAGGTCCTAATGGAAGGGGATTCCCCTTCTAAACATTAACACCATCCACACACTCCCCTCCTCCCATCCCATCAATCATCACCAGATCTTCAATAAAGGTAAGTGTCATGTAATTGTACATGTCTTCTTCAGTTTGTGTGTATTAAAATTAATATTTCACGTGGTAAAATTTTTTGTTTTCATACTTTGGGGTGTCAGGAACGGATTAATTTGATTTCCACTATTTCTTACGTTGAAAATTAATTCGGCTAACGATAATTTCGCCTAACGTTGAGCTCTCAGGAATGGATTAATATCGTTAGGCGAGGGTCCACTGTATTTTGAATTTTTATTCAAACAAAAAATAGAAGATTTACTGTTATGCAGACTACTGCAATATTGTAATATGTACTGTAATTGTATTAATAATGTCAACCCATTCATGACTGCATATTAGAATGGCTATTTGGACATTTATTGGATAATGGCATCATTTGTTTACTTTTGAACATCGGCAAAAATCAAACATTTTTTGAGCTCCATTTCAAGGTTCTTTTTATAGTAAAACCAATCAAAATCACCTCTATTTCTATAATATGTTTTCCATTCTATCAAATGAGACCAAGAAAATGAGAATACAACCATAAATACTATGCAAAAATAGACCACAAAGTTGGCATTTTAATTAAAAAATTGGTCGTAGATTTTTTTTCCTCATTTTGCACTGCGTGTTGCAGGATTTTTTTTATATGGTGCACACTGACCACACAAACCCATTCTGTCACATGTGGGCCTACCAGCTTTCTCCTGCTTGATTTGAAGCCGTTAAAATTTAGGAGTATGTGTACATCAAACACGGTAGCTCGTAAGACGTATGTATATGACCGAAACAGTCAAAGGGTTAAAGCTACCCAAGGTTCTGTCAAAGCTAAAACCTTGGGTTGTTTCAAATTTAGGTTGGATAAATACATGAGTGAGAAGGGTTGGATTTGAGTGGAACTTGCACGTGAGTAAATAGAATTATTAAAGCTTATTGCTCGGGTAGCATTTATTCTGTTAGTAGGCTGGATTTGTGAAGGACCTGCCAAGTATGGGCCAACAGGCCTGCTGCAGTGTTCCTCCATTCTTATGTTGATTAGTGGAACAATCTGCCTAATATGGTTATTGAGGCTAAAACTTTGGGTAGTTTCAGATTTGTGTTGGATAAATACGTGAGTGAGAGGGGTTAGATATGAGTGGGACCTACACATGAGTAAATAGAATTATCAAAGCTTATTGGAAATAAATGGTATAAAATACTGACACAATGGAAATATAAACACTTAAGCAGTATAATGTGATCCTTTATTGACAATGTTTTTGCCCACGCAGTGGGCTTTATCAAGTCAGAAACAGATCTACCTGGGTGTATGTATGTATAATGTTCGCCAAGACCGTAGTCCTGGCACGGTTCTCTATCTTGCGATGACCTGTCTCTGGCTCCCGAGGGAGAAAGGTTTCTACAATGATGCGACATATTCTGCTCAAGCACTCTTCTGGTCAATTCATCTGGTGCATCTCCTAAGCGACAACACCGTATGTATTCCTAACTGTGGATACTAGTGAGGAGGAGGATATGTCGTTATCATGGGCAACAGCCTGTCTGGTTCGTTGACTCCATGGTACACTAGTGTGGCTGCAGTCATCTCTGGGTCCTCTTCGGGAGGGGATATCAGTGCTAGTTGCCTGCGGAGTGTCTCAGTAACTTCGCACTCCAAAAGATAGTGTGTTAGGGGGCGCTGGACAACGTGCTGGCAGTACTGGCACATCTCCTCCTCAGCCTTGTCTACCATCATCTTGGCGGTGGGAAAACCCAAACGAAGCTGATGGATGGCAGTACACTGCGCTCTGGACCAGCTTCTGTCATATGGAGGAGGTTCTCCCTGAGTCGCTGCTCGGTACCACTGTTGAGATGGGATATCACCTAAGACCTCCCCCATAAGTTTCATTGCTCTGGCAGCCACCAGTTTGGTCTGTCGTAGGCTGATGGAGACAATAATCCCAACATGTGGATACTCTGTGGCTGCCTTAGCTGCATCATCTGCCGCCTCAAGTTTTTAGACTTCGTCACTCTACTCCGAAGACTGTCACGTGCACCTGACCCAGCATTCCCATCCTGTATATAGCCACGTATGTTTCACCCAGGTAGATCTGTTTGTGACTTGATAAAGCCCACTGCGTGGGTGAAACGTTGTCAATAAAGGATCACATTATACTGCTTAAGTGTTTATATTTCCATCAAAGCTTATTGCTTGGGTAGCATTGAAAATTGAGTTGGGCAAATACTCTGTTAGTGGAATGGATTGTGAAGGACCTGCCTAGTATGGGGCAACAGGCCTGCTGCAGTGTATTATTATTAGTACGTATGTATTATTATAATAATAATAATAATAATAATAATAATTATTATTATTATTATTATATTATTATTATTATAATAAAAAAGAAGCACTAAACTACAAGGGCTATACAGTGCTGTTTATTATTATAATAATAATAATAATAATATTATTATTATTAGTTTAGGGAAGTGGAGCACAGATCCAATTCCCTTGATCAAGAGCCCCTCACCAAGGAACCTCTCTTGAGGGGGGAAGTTCGCATCCTGAAATATCGTTCGTGTCCAGAAGCAAAAAATAGATCAAGTGACTGTTCGTATCCTGAAAAATTCGCATGGTGGGGCATTTGTAAGCCGAGGTTCTACTGTATATATAGTGGCAGGAGTCAGGTGGAGTGATGCGTGGGTAGAGGTAGTAGTGGTAGTAGTACAGGTCCGCCATCACAAATCCGGCAACCAGTTATTCGTTCCTTCAGTTATTCGGCACTAATTTTGGCTAGCATAATTTCAAATTTCCAGGGTCGCCACACGAACCTGCTGGTACTGTTTGGTGGCGCTACTTGCTGCATAAGTCATTCCAATTTCTTTTTCTCCATTTATTGTTTTAACCTGCTTACTTTTAGCCCTAGCCATGGTTCCAATGAATAAAAGAAATGCTTCTCATTATGTAAAGCACCTACACAGTACATTATCCATTAAAGATAAGGTGACTTTGAAGCCACTGTTGGTTGCCATGAGCTCAGTCTCATGAAGCAGGAGAATATGCTTTATTATTACGCTAATATCAACACTACAGCTTATTTGCCTTTCACAATTGATCTAATATGACATAAGAAACAATATAAATCACATAAAACATGTTAAATACTCCAGAATGAATAATATTTGGCATAACACCGAGCAGTTCGACAGAGTTATGAAGAGGATATGGTAAACAAATACCATTCTCCTATCCTTGTCTTGGGGGCTTATATTAGAGAAAACGGAGTATAGCACAGGGCTAACTATGATATACACGCGTACTCCACCATAAACATGAAACAAAAAAGTTATTTTCTCTCTATAGATTATCACACATAGCAGCATATGTGTAGACAACCTAGGATAACCCAAAAAAAGTCAATGTGGCTTATTTTTAGTACCTGGCTTGGATTAGCCATATATGATTTTTGGTAAATATTTGATTCCCAGCCAGGGTAGAAACATTAGGCGTGTTTCTTTACACCTGTTGTCTATGTTTACCCATCAGTAAATGGGTACCTGGGTGTTAGTCGACTAGTGTGGGTGTTATCCTGGGGCACTGACCTAATTTTCTTGAAATACTCAGCATAACAAGTGCCTTTCTATACAGTAGTATGTCACTGATGTCAGCTAGGCCTGTATACCTTGTACATGTAAGTGTAGTAAATAAAGATTATTATTATTATTATTATTATTATTATTATTACGTATTATTATATTATTATTATTATTTTCTCAGTTGTTTATTGGGTTATCTTATTCAAACTTGGGCAATGTATGATGGAAAGATACTTCTTCATGTACACCAAAAATGAAAGAAATCAGACCATAAATAGCGGAGTTCACTTCTCAGCCATTAGCGGCCGCTTAGCGGTATATTTTTGTATGGTTGTTATGGTTATATTCTCATTTTTTCAGTCTCATTTGATAGAATGAAAGATATATTACAGAAATAGATATGATTTTGATTGCTTTCATGATGAAAAGTGCCTTGAAATTGCGCTCACAGTAGTGGAAATGTTTTATTCTTTAGCGAAGCTCAAGAGTAAACAAATGACGTCACCGTCCAATACCTGTCCGCCGGCCAGTCTAAATTCCAGTACAGAGTCAAGAATGGATTGACATTATTTTTACAATTATTACAATAATGCAGTAGTCTACATAACAGTAAATCTTTTATTTTTTTTTTGGGGGGGGGGGGATAAAAATTCCAAATGGTAAGCAAGAGTAATATAAGAGGGGCCTGTAGCCATGACTAATGAACAGAGAAAATTTTATTTTAGTGCCAGGAATGTCTGCATTGTTTATTCTGGACACTATTTTGAAATTGGCATCTGTTGAAATTTGTGTGAAATTGGCCAAATTGCTAATTTCTGACCACTTTATTGGGTAGTTGAAATAAGTGAATGGGCGGTTTCTTGTACTCAGTTGACAGACTAGAAGTAAATAAGTTTATTCAGGTATACACAAATACAGTTACATAGATTATCATACATAGCAGTATATGTATAGAGAACCTAGGATAACCCAGAAAAGTCAGACAAAGTGACTTATTTCCAGTACCTGGCTTGGGCTTCCCATATATGATTTTTGGTAAATATTTTTTTTTTCGGTTGTTTGTTGGGCTATCTCATTGAAACTTGGGCAATGTATGATGGAAAGATGCTTCTTAACGTACAACAAAAATTAAAAATACCGACGATAAATAAGGGGGTTAACTTCTCAGCCATTAGCCGCCTCTTTGCAGTATATTTTTGTATGGCTTTTATGGTTGTATTCTCATTTTTTGGACTCATTTGATAGAATGGAAGATATATTACAGAAATAGACATGATATATATACAGTGGACCCCCGCATAACGATGGCATCACATAGCGATTTTTCCGCATACCGATTACTTTTATCGCAAAATTTTTGCCGCGCATACCGATTAAAAACCCGCTTACCGATTTTCGTCCGAGACGCGTCCAATGTGCCCTCACATGTGCCGCCTGTCCCATTGTTTACCAGCTAGCCTCCGCGGTAACATTCAAGCATACACTCGGAATATTTCGTATTATTACAGTGTTTTCGGTTCTGTTTGTTGAAAATAAGTGACCATGGGCCCCAAGAAAGCTTCTAGTGCCAACCCTGTGGTAAAAAGGGTGAGAATTAGTATGGAAATTAAGAAAGATTTTGAAGGGTTTGGGGCTAACCCTGAGAAGCCTATGCCAGTTGTGGAATCCATTGTGCCTACTTCAAAGATTAAGGAAATGTGTGCACAGTGGGTTGAACTGCAAACCTTTATAGATGAAAATCACCCTGACACAGCTGTTGCAAGCCGTGCTGGTGACTATTTCAATGACAATGTTATGGCCCATTTTAGACAAAGTCGTGAAGGAACGGGAGGTACAGAGCTCTATGGACAGAAAGAAGTCCAGTGACTCTGAAGCTGGTCCTAGTGGCATTAAAAGAAGAAGGGAAGTAACCCCAGAAAAGGACTTGCTCCTCAAGTGTTAATGGAAGGGGATTCCCCTTCTAAACACTAAGAAGATAATCTCTCCCCTCCTCCCATCCCATCAATCATCACCAGATCTTCAATAAAAGTAAGTGTCATGTAATTGTGCATGCCTTTTTCAGCTTGTGTGTACTAAAATTAACATTTTTTGTGGTAAAAAAAAATTTTTTTCATACTTTTGGGCGTCTTGCACGGATTAATTTTATTTCCATTATTTCTTATGGGGAAAATTCATTCGCATAGCGAACATTTCGCATAACGACCAGCCCTCTTGCACGGATTAAGTTCGCTATGCGGGGGTCCACTGTATATATATATATATATATATATATATATATATACATGTATATATATATATATATATATATATATATATATATATATATATATATATATATATATATATATATATATGCAATAAGATCACAGTAAACAGGTGATTTCAGAATATGCAAAACAACCACTCTGAAAGAATAGAGAAATTCCAAGTGAGTAGTCACGAAAGCGCTTGGAATTTCTCTATTCTTTCAGAGGGGTTGTTTTGCATATATATATATATATGTACAGCAGGGCCCCGCTTTACGGCGTTTTGCTTTACGGTGTTCCGTTAATACGGACATTTCAAATTATGACCAAAACTCGCTATACGGCTCCCCCAACACCGGTCACAGCGGCCCACCAAGTTTGTTTACATTCTCCCTGAGCACATCTCCTTATTATGTCTGGAAACTTTCCAAAATTTCAAGTGTTTTAAAGTTATTGTATATTTTATATGTATTGTACTTGATAATTAAACTTGTGTACACCTGTACCTAAATAAACTCACACACTGTGCTGGCATGTAGGTACACATTAAAATCACAGTCTCTCTACTCTTCATGCAATAATAATAATAATAATAATAATAATAATAGTAATAATAATAATAATAATAATAATAATAATAATAATAATAATAGTAATAATAATCTCTTGGGCGCATTAATGTCGCATATTACGTTGATATAGACATTTCCCTTAATCTATGATATTTTTTTCAAAATTATATAAGAAACACATTATGTAACACACAAACATGATACATGCACCCACAGTATAAAAATTTATACAAATATATATGAGATGTTTACCAAACAGTTTGTAGAAGTGTCGGAAGAATTACGTTTTCTCTAGCCCGTCACCTGTTACTAGGGATAACTGTAGAAAAATATTCCTTTCGTATGCCTTCACTTTATAGCTATAATTCTGTACTAACTTGTACACAGTGTAAGAGTATTTGTTTCGTGATTTAATTATTATAATAATAATAAAAATATTATAAGGTAAAAGTTTCAAAAACTCTTACAAATGTACATGAATGAACTAAAACTGGACACGTATTAATACCGTCTATTTCGCCTGACCGAGTGATCGTCCACAACCTGTTCAGTTTGTTTGTTTACGCTGTCTGAGCTCGGTGTATCATTAAATGTTGTATATTACGTTAATATACACATTTTCATTAATCCATCCGTGATATTTTTTTCAAAATTATATAATAAACACAATACATAACATAAATACATAACAACATATGTGTAGAGAACCTAGGATAACCCAAAAAAGTCAGTGACTTACTTCCATTGCCTTCACTCAGAGCATCATTTCTTCTCAAAATGATGTTACATGAGAATGGGAGTGTTCTTCTTTATTTATTCTACTGTATCAATGTAGAGACAACCTGTACACAATGTAACTTGTACACAAACCAGACGTGTACACTGTTTACAAAACTTACCTTCGCCTGGTTTGTTTACATAACTCTGCGCCTGTCCTCTCTCATGCACTCATTCTTTCTCTCTGGTATGGTAGCCTGGCTGACTACCATACATACCACACTTGATTTTTTACAATAAATACTACTCATCTCACCTTATATTTTAAGGTAAGTAATGAGTGAACTGTATATACATTTTATCGCTCTGGGATGCTTAAATATCATAGAATAGTATGTGGGTGGGTGGGTTGGCCTGGTATGGTAGCCTGGCTGACTACCATACATACCACACTTGATTTCTTACAATAAATACTACTTGTCTCACCCTAGATTAAGACTATAAATATTTTAAGGTAAGTAATGAGTGCACTATGTGTGTATTGTACTTTTTTATTGTTTTTTGATGCCTGGTTCTATTGCTAACATAATATATGTTAGTGTAAACTTGTTATCTAGTGTTTGTATGCATTTGTAAGTGGAAAAAAAGGGTGTTCCACTTTACGGCGGTTTCCGCTTTATGGCGGTAGCCTGGAACCTAACCCGCCGTATAAGTGGGGCCCTCCTGTATATATATATATATATACAGTGGACCCCCGGTTAACGATTTTAATCCGTGCAAGAGGGCTCATCGTTATGCGAAATAATCGTTATGCGAATGAATTTTCCCCATAAGAAATAATGGAAATAAAATTAATCCGTGCAAGACGCCCAAAAGTATGAAAAAAAATTTTTTTTACCACATGAAATGTTAATTTTAATACACACAAACTGAAAAAGGCATGCACAATTAAATGACACTTACTTTTATTGAAGATCTGGTGATGATTGATGGGATGGGAGGAGGGGAGAGCATTATCTTCTTACTGTTTAGAAGGGGAATCCCCTTCCATTAGGACTTGAGGTAGCAAGTCCTTTTCTGGGGTTACTTCCCTTCTTCTTTTAATGCCACTAGGACCAGCTTGAGAGTCACTGGACCTCTGTCGCACAACAAATCTGTCCATAGAGCTCTGTACCTCCCGTTCCTTCAAGACTTTCCTAAAATGGGCCATAACATTGTCATTGAAATAGTCACCAGCACGGCTTGCAACAGCTGTGTCAGGGTGATTTTCATCTATAAAGGTTTGCAGTTCAACCCACTGTGCACACATTTCCTTAATCTTTGAAGTAGGCACAATGGATTCCACAACTGGCATAGGCTTCTCAGGGTTAGCCCCAAACCCTTCAAAATCTTTCTTAATTTCCATACTAATTCTCACCCTTTTTACCACAGGGTTGGCACTAGAAGCTTTCTTGGGGCCCATGGTCACTTATTTTCCAGAAACAGCACCGAAAACACTGTAATAATACGAAATATTCCGAGTGTATGCTTGGATGTTACCGCGGAGGCTGGCTGGTAAACAATGGGACGGCCGGCACATGTGAGGGCACATTGGACGCGTCTCGGACGAAAATCGGTAAGCGGGTTTTTAATCGGTATGCGCGGCAAAAATTTTGCGATAAAAGTAATCGGTATGCGGAAAAATCGCTATGTGATGCCATCGTTATGCGGGGGTCCACTGTATACAGTGGTCCCTCAATAATCGTCCGGCCTGAAAGTCGTCCATTTTGGAAATAGTCCTGTTTTTTCGTCGAAATATTGGCTCGCAAATGGTCCGGTAACTCGCTAATAGTCCTTCGTCCTCGATGCGTACTCACGCTCTGAGCCGCCTCGGCCTTTCCTTCCCAGTCAGTGTGCCATTGTTTACCAGTGAGTGATGGTCCCCTCACATGCTCCTTCGAAATGTTTTATAATATTCCATTGATTTTAGTGCTTGCAAGTGCTAAATAAGCTACCATGGCTCTAAATAAAGCTTCTAGTGCCAGCCCTTTGGTAATGAATGCGAGAAACACATAATTTATGAAAAAGTTTGTAGAAAAATACAAAGATGGTGGTGGTAGAGTGGAAGCAGTTGTGATAGTGGTTGATGAACATAAGAAAGGAGGATCACTGCAGCAGGACTGTTGGCCCATGCTCGGTAGGTCCTTTACAATTCATCCCACTAATGAAACATTTTCCCAACCCAGTCCTCAATGCTACCCAAGAAGTAAGCTCTGATAACTCTATCCACTCATTTGCAAGTCCCAAATGAGTGGATAGAGTTATCAGAGCTTATTTCTTGGGTAGATTTTTTTAGATTTTGCCACCGAAGTGGCTAGTTTATTGTGCACCCCATATCCATCCTGTGGACGGTAGCGCGAGAGCATATGGATACACAAAAGGCCTAGGAACTAGGCCCCAAAGGGTTAACAGGAATACATATGGATTTATATCTACATATCTATAGTTCACTTATCTGTTACAAGCAAATTTAGGAAATTTGCTTAGTATATTTGGTATCTTATTTTCATTAATAAGATATCTTGACATGTCACATAGGTTATTATACTGTCTGTCTCTGTATTCCTCAATAAGTGGACAATTAAGCACATAGTGTTCAAGAGAGTGACCATATGCCTGATCACATAATTTACATTTAGTTTGATCATCATCTGTGTGTCTCCCAAACTGCCAGAAGTACTTGTAACCAAGCCTAAGCCTGGCCACTACAACATCAGTCAGTCTGTTCACATTGCAAGTTGCTCCATAAACATACTTATCTACGTTCATGTTATCATAGTGGGTTATAGATCTACTCAGGCTTCTAACTGCATTCCTATAACAATCATTTTCATTATTTACTTCTCTCCTAATATTATTCCTAATGCTAGACACAGTTATACCAAAGTTATATTCTACGTTCTCCTTCTGGATACTCTTCTTGCTAACATATCAACTTTATCATGAAGGAGTAATCCAATGTGTGATGGGATCCATAGCAATTGTACATTAATTCCTTTGTCCCTAATTTTTGAGTATCTATACCTGGCTTCCCCAATGAGCATGTTGTTGGAGTCATTATATGAGCCAAGAGCCTTCAATGATGACATAGAATCAGTAATGATGATAGAGTCAAGCTCAGTGTCATAGGTTAGCTTTAGCGCCATTAGGATTGCAAACAATTCAGTTTGCAGTGTAGACGCCCAGTTGTTAATTCTTATGCCTAACTCAACAAATTTATTATTGAACATTAAAATGGTATAAAATACCGACAGATTGTTAGGTAAGACACATATGCTCTTCTCCAGACTGAGGGACTGACCACCTCAAAACTTTAAGGGTGATGGACTGATTACATCGTCTTCAAGTCTCTTCTGCTTCTATCAACTTTTCTGTACTCGACTGAAGAAGCCTACTGTGTAGGCGACACGTTTCGAAATAAAGATACCTAACTGTTGCATATGTGTCTTACCTAACAAATTTATTATCGTTCTTAACTAGGGAGGTGGCAACAAGAGCAGATGCAGCCCTGCCAGAAGACTCCTGTTTAGATCCATCAGTGTATATAACTTGTGATAACTTGTTACTACCAGCTAGGTGAGAAATTTCTTCTTGAGCAGTTGCTCTAACAAGAGATTTAAGGAAGGGATTACTAGCAATGAGCTTCTTGGGAGGGACTTGTAGGTATGTGATATTAAATGAACACATCTTCCATGGAGGGGTGAAATGCTCTTGTTGCCTACAGTGATGCAGTTCATGTAGGTTATAAAACTTAATGCAATTGCACGTTTTCACAATCCATTTAGATCTGTGTGGGTAGCATTGAAGACTGGGTTGGGAAAATGTTTTGTTAGTGGGATGAATTGTAAAGGACCTGCCAAGCATGGGCCAACAGGCCTGCTGCAGTGATCCTCCTTTCTTATGTTCTTATGTTCAACCACTATCACAACTGCTTCCACTCTACCACCACCATCTTTGTATTTTTCTACAAACTTTTTCATAAATTATGTGTTTCTCGCATTCATTACCAAAGGGCTGACACTAGAAGCTTTCTTTGGTGGTAGTGATGGTGGTAGAAAGTAGTAGTGATGGTGGTAACAGTTGTAATAGTGGTAGAAGGTCATAGTGATGGTGGTAGAGGGTTCCTTCTTTAGTGATTCAGCGATTCTACCAACTCCTCCAATGTTGTTGGAGTTATATAGGGCTACAAAAGCCACCGTCGCCTCACCACCATTATGGACGGCTTACACTCAGTGGCCCCTATATACCCAACAACAGCACAACACAACACCTCTCGTGACTCGTAATGACTTAATTTATTCATTCTAGAGTATATTCCATGTTTCTATGTTATTAATATTGTTTATTATGTCATATTAGTTGAATTGTGATAGATAAATAAGCCATAGAGTTGATATTAGTGTCATATTCTCCAACAATAAACTTGCCATCCCTCCCTCACACAAACAAATAGCCAATAAGAACATAACAATGGAAGAACACTGCAGGTCTACTGGCCCATACAAGGCAGGTCCTTATCAAAATGACCTCCACCCAAAGCTACCCAAGAATTTACTCCCGTACCCAATGACACAAATCAAACTCAGCTCCTCCAACTCGTATATTTTCCAATCTCTTCTTGAAGCTACCCAAGGTCCTAGCCTCGATCACCCTACTGGTAAGTGTGATGTTAAATAAGAACTTAAGAAAGTAGGAACACTGGAATAGGCCTGCTGGCCCATACTAGGCCAGTCCTTCACAAATCCAACCCACTAACAGAACAAATGCTACACAAGCAATAAACTCAGGTGCAAGTCCGTCTCAAATCCAACCCCTTTCACTCGTGTATTTATCCAACCTAAATTTGAAACTACCCAAGCCATAGCTTTTAGAATATTGGAAAGGAGGAACACTGCAATAAGCCTGTTGGCCCATACTAGGCCGGTCCTTCACAAATCCAACCCACTAACAGAACAAATGCTACCCAAGCAATAAGCTCAGGTGCAAGTTTGACTCAAATCCAACCCCTCTCACTCGTGTATTTATCCAACCTAAATTTGAAACTACCCAATGTTTTAGCTTCGATCACCCTACTAGGCAGACCGTTCCACTCATCAACTACCCCTATTACCAATGTTCATTTATACATTTTATTAGTGCCCTAGAGTCCTTATGGAGGGGGATTCCCCTTCCAAATAACCTCTCTTCCCTCTCTCCTCCATCTTCCATTCATCAACAACAGCGTTCAATAAAGGTAACTGTCATGTTGAATGTTCATTCTTTTGTGCATGTAAATCTATCTTTTAGGTAAAAAAAAAAAGTTGTTGTTGATACTTCTGGGTGTCTGGAACGAATTAATTGGATTTACATTATTTCTTATGGGGAAAATTGATTCGAAAATCGTCCATTTCAATAATAGTCCCACTTCCAGGAACGGATTATGGACGATTATTGAGGGACCACTGTATATATATGTAACTTCTGGGTGTCTGGAACGAATTAATTGGATTTACATTATTTCTTATGGGGAAAATTGATTCGAAAATCGTCCATTTCAATAATAGTCCCACTTCCAGGAACGGATTATGGACGATTATTGAGGGACCACTGTATATATATATGTATATATATATACAGTGGTCCCTCGCTTTTCGTAGTTCTCGGCAATTGTAAATTTCACCAATCATAGGGGTATTTTCGTATAAACATGGACTCGCTTTCCATAAGTTGACTCGCGAATAGTAGTTCGTCCGGAACGCGTACGCACGGTGTGAGCTGGGGCGGCCTCCCTACCCAGCCAGTCTGGCATTGTTTACCAGTGAGTGAAGGTCCCCTCAAGTGCTCCTACGAAATATTTTATAATATTCCACTCATTTTAGTGCTTGCAAGTACTAAATAAGCTACCATGGCTCCAAAGAAAGCTCCTAGTGCCAAGCCTGTGGTAAAGAAGGTGAGAAAGATGTACAGTGACAAAGTCTTGGGCCATTTTAGGGAAGTGTTAGATGCCAGAAACAGAGCTCTCTCCACAGTTACTTTGCGAGACAGGACTAGAGTGACTCTCAAGGTGGTCCTAGTGGCATTAAGAAACAGAGAAGAGAAGCAACCCCAGAGAAGCATTTGGTACCTGAGGTGTTGCTGGAAGGGGATTCCCCTTCCAAACTGTAAACAATCCAATCTCTCTCCTCCTCCAGTCTCCCATACACTAAGAAGCATCTCCAATAAAGGTAAGTGTTATGCTGTTAATGTTTCATTCATCATTTCCCATTGTATTGCTTATGTACTACATGTATATTTCATGTAAAAAAATTTTTTGTTTTAATACTTCTGGGTGTCAGGAACGGATTAATTGTATTTACATTATTTCTTATGGGGAAAATTGATTCGCAAATCGTAAATTTCGTTTATAGTAGCTCCTCCAGGAACGGATTAATTACGAAAAACGAGGGACCACTGTATATATATTACAGCAGTCTCCAGAATAGGTAATATCCTCTTGAGTAGTATCTCAAAATTGCTAATCAACAGGATTTTGTGCATTCTGGAGACTGCTGTAACATAATATCAACAGATGGGAACATAAAAAGTCTGGGTTGAATGGTACTGCCCTTGATACTGGCCATGTAGTCAGAAACTGTAAGGCTGGAGGTGATGTCCTGGTAGTCAGTAAATGTGGGGCTGATAGTGCTGTCCTGGGAGACAGTAATGGTGAAGCTGGAGGTGCTGTCCTGGGAGACAGTAATGGTGAAGCTGGAGGTGCTGTCCTGGGAGACAGTAATGGTGAAGCTGGAGGTGCTGTCCTGGGAGACAGTAATGGTTAAGCTGGAGGTGCTGTCCTGGGAGACAGTAATGGTGAAGCTGGAGATTTTGTCCAGGTAGTCGGGAATTATACGCAGGAAGGAATGCATATAAATGACCTCATGGGAGACAGGAGCCGTAGTGGGGAATCAAGTGTAGTCAAAGATAAGATAAAACCAATATTGCAAACTAGAAATACCACAGGAAATAGCAAACAAGAGGACTCCACTAGCAATAGTGAGGATATATTACCAAAAACAACTGGTGGGAGCTCCATTGTTGGTGCTAGGGATAGGAATAAGACAGGGAAACATGCACCAACAGGGAATACAGTCACAGAAACCCAAGGCAAATGGAAACCAAGCCTGTGCACATACTATGCACTTGGTATCTGCAGACATGGGAAATCTGGAAAAACAGACGGGACGTGCAACTATGACCACCCTAGAAAATGCCGTGCCCATGTGACAACAGGAAAATGCAAACTCCCTTCCTGTAAGCTTTTTCACCCTGAAATGTGTACCTCTTCAGTACAGGAAAGACTGTGCTATAACTTAAATTGCCAGGCACACCATCTAAAGGGGACAAAAAGATACAAAACATCCAGGCCATGGGAAAACCTGGGTAGCCACAGCCACTCAAGAGGGAGAGGTTTTTTAGTGCCAGGAAGGAAAAAAAACTGGCAGGAAATGGCAGAAATTGTACACCAAATCCAGTCATTCCTGGAGTGGAACCACAGTCGATGGCCTCCACTCCAAACCAACAGATACAGATACTAATGCCGGAAAAAAAATCCCCCCCCCCCAGTACCAACAATACCACCAGTATGATGACATTCTTCTTTGCAAATATACAGGGTCTAAAGCCAGCAACAAACAACAAAATACCTTTCATCCGTGGACTGCTTGCAGAGGCAAAGGCAATGTTCGCGGCTTTCACTGAGACCCACATAAAGGATCACTTGGACGACGAAATATGGATCCCAGGTTACAACCTATACAGATGTGACAGAGTGAACAGGCAAAAGGGGGGGGGTTGGCCTGTACATTGCAGAGTCACTTGTTTGCACAGAACTGCTTAATGCCTCAAATGATGTAGTGGAAGTTTTAGCAGTAAAGGTCGAGAACCAAAACCTAGTCATTGTGGTAGTCTACAAGCCTCCGGATGCAACATCCCAGCAATTCCAGGAACAGCTGTTAGAAATTGACCACTGTCTGGAAAATCTTCCAGCTCCTGCACCCAACATCTTGCTCCTGGGGGATTTTAACTTAAGGACCTAAAATGGAGGAATATAGCAAATAATATTGTTGCAGAAATAACACCAGGAGGCAGCTCTGATGAAAACTCACACTCACATGAGCTTTTAAATCTCTGCACAAAATTCAATTTAAACCAGCAAATAATAGAGCCTACTAGACTGGAGAATACACTAGACCTCATCTTCACTAACAATGATGATCTGATAAGAAATGTCACCATATCAAAAACAATATACTCAGATCACAACATAATTGAGGTTCAGACATGTATGCGTGGAGCCCCAGACCGACATAATGAGATTAGTCACGAGGGAGCATTCACCAAATTCAACTTCAATAACAAAAACATAAAGTGGGACCAAGTAAACCAAGTCCTAACCGATATAAGCTGGGAAGATATACTAAGCAACACAGACCCCAACTTTTGCCTAGAACAGATTTACTTGGTGGCACTCGATGTATGCACAAGGCTTATTCCTCTTAGAAAAAGGAGTAGATGTAAAATAGAAAGAGACAGGCGCTCCCTTTACAGGCGACGGAAAAGAATAACAGAGCGGCTAAAAGAGGTCAATATATCTGAAATGCGTAGGGAGACACTGGTCAGAGAAATAGCAAGCATCGAACTTAAGCTAAAGGAATCTTATAGGAGTCAGGAATTGCGGGAAGAACTAAAAGCCATAAATGAAATCGAAAGAAACCCAAAGCATTTCTTCTCCTATGCCAAATCAAAGTCGAGAACAACGTCCAGTATTGGGCCCCTACTTAAACAAGATGGGTCCTACACAGATGACAGCAAGGAAATGAGTGAGCTACTCAAAGTCCCAATATGACTCAGTTTTTAGCAAGCCGCTAACCAGACTGAGAGTTGAAGATCAAAACGAATTTTTTATGAGAGAGCCACAGAATTTGGTTAACACAAGCCTATCCGATGTTATCCTGACGCCAAATGACTTCGAACAGGAGATAAATGACATGCCCATGCACTCTGCCCCAGGGCCAGACTCATGGAACTCCATGTTCATCAAGAACTGCAAGAAGCCATTATCACGAGCCTTTTCCATCCTATGGAGAGGGAGCATGGACACGGGGGTCGTCCCACAGTTACTAAAAACAACAGACATAGCCCCACTCCACAAAGGGGGCAGTAAAGCAACAGCAAAGAAATACAGACCGATAGCACTAACATCCCATATCATAAAAATCTTTGAAAGGGTCCTAAGAAGCAAGATCACCACCCATCTAGAAACCCATCATTTACACAACCCAGGGCAACATGGGTTTAGAACAGGTCGCTCCTGTCTGTCTCAACTATTGGATCACTACGACAAGGTCCTAGATGCACTAGAAGACATAAAGAATGCAGATGTAATATATACAGACTTTGCAAAAGCCTTCGACAAGTGTGACCATGGCGTAATAGCACACAAAATGCGTGCTAAAGGAATAACAGGAAAAGTCGGTCGATGGATCTATAATTTCCTCACTAACAGAACACAGAGAGTAGTCGTCAACGGAGTAAAGTCCGAGGCAGCTACGGTGAAAAGCTCTGTTCCACAAGGCACAGTACTCGCTCCCATCTTGTTCCTCATCCTCATATCCGACATAGACAAGGATGTCAGCCACAGCACCGTGTCTTCCTTTGCAGATGACACCCGAATCTGCATGACAGTGTCTTCCATTGCAGACACTGCAAGGCTCCAGGCGGACATCAACCAAATCTTTCAGTGGGCTGCAGAAAACAATATGAAGTTCAACGATGAGAAATTTCAATTACTCAGATATGGTAAACATGAGGAAATTAAATCTTCATCAGAGTACAAAACAAATTCTGGCCACAAAATAGAGCGAAACACCAACGTCAAAGACCTGGGAGTGATCATGTCGGAGGATCTCACCTTCAAGGACCATAACATTGTATCAATCGCATCTGCTAGAAAAATGACAGGATGGATAATGAGAACCTTCAAAACTAGGGAGGCCAAGCCCATGATGACACTCTTCAGGTCACTTGTTCTATCTAGGCTGGAATATTGCTGCACACTAACAGCACCTTTCAAGGCAGGTGAAATTGCTGACCTAGAAAATGTACAGAGAACCTTCACGGCGCGCATAACGGAGATAAAACACCTTAATTACTTGAAGCGCCTGAGGTTCCTAAACCTGTATTCCCTGGAATGCAGGCGGGAGAGATACATGTTTATAGTATACACCTGGAAAATCCTAGAGGGACTAGTACCGAACTTGCACACGAAAATCACTCACTACGAAAGCAAAAGACTTGGCAGACGATGCAACATCCCCCCAATGAAAAGCAGGGGTGTCACTAGCACGTTAAGAGACCATACAATAAGTGTCAGGAGCCCGAGACTGTTCAGCTGCCTCCCAGTATACATAAGGGGGATTACCAACAGACCCCTGGCAGTCTTCAAGCTGGCACTGGACAAGCACCTAAAGTCGGTTCCTGACCAGCCGGGCTGTGGCTCGTACGTTGGTTTGCATGCAGCCAGCAGTAACAGCCTGGTTGATCAGGCTCTGATCCACCAGGAGGCCTGGTCACAGACCGGGCTGCGGGGGCGTTGACCCCCGGAACTCTCTCCAGGTAAACTCCAGGTCCTTCTTTAACCCAACCCATCTCACTATATTAGTTCCAACACTACTACCTCTACCCACGTGTCAATCCACCTGATGTCTGCTACTATATATAGTGGACCCCCGGTTATCGGCCGGTTTCGTTATCAGCCAACTCGGTTATCGGCCATTAATTTGGTTATCGGGCATTTGGGAGGCATCCATCATCTGGCTGGGGCCGCTTGTCAGTCAGTTTGGCTTTGTCTCTGCTCGAGTGAGGAAGCTTCTGCTCATTCATCCAAACATTTTGCTATAATCCATTGTTTTTTGTGGTTATTGATTGAGTACAACTGCAAAATAAGCAACCATGGGCCCAAAGAAACACATTACATAGTATATGAAAACATTCAATGTTTATATGCGATGTATATTTAACCCCTTCAGGGTCGAAGGCCAAAATCTGAAGTGGTGCTCCAGTGTCCAAGAAATTTTTAAAAAAAAAAAAAAAAAAATATTTTTTCTTACAGAATTAAAGAGTATATTTTTGTGAAGGTAATAAGACAAAAAAAAAATTCTGATCAGTACTTACCAAGATACAGTGCCGAGAAGTTGACCCCAAATGACGTGATGGTGGCAACATCGACGATTTCCACATACGCACATTATTTTATTTACCGTTTTTTGTAGTTTTTTCTTTTCTTTCCTAATTTGTTTTCTTTTCCTACTAACATTTGGGGCCTGAGAGACCAATACTGTATATAATGTATACACCTACCATCTGACTTACGACCGAGTTTGGTTCCGAGAAACTGGTCGTAAGTTGAAATGGTCGTAAGTCGAACTTTACTACTGAATATCAACAAAACATTTTTGTAATGACTTTATTTTATTGTTTTATTTTGGTATTTCATTTTTTACTTTACTTTTTATGTTGTTAGTACTGTATTTTATACTGTAAGGTTTAGGATAAACACTGTGTACAACACAAATAGTTGTTTATTTCCCAGAAATTTAGCATAAAAAACACGGTCGTAAGTCGAGTGGGCGTAAGTTGAGCAGGTCCTAAATCGGATGGTAGGTGTATATATAAACTCACTGTATTGAACACAATAACCGCATTAAAGTTATTATCATATTATTGTTTACCACTGTTGTTTATTACAATAAACATGCACAAATCTTGTATAATACTAATGTTCTATCATATATTTACATATTTACAATCACTGGACATGGTTTTAGAACTGCTGGAGCTTGTGGAACTCCTTGAAACAAGCCACCATGCGCAGAGGTACCTTACATTCCTCATGCATAAACCGAGTCTCTTTGCGTCTTTGTTGCCATCGTTTTGTTTGTGCACAGACGATGCATCTCTTCTGAGCAAATTTCTTCTGAGTTGAAGGAAGCTGTATTATGAAATGATCACCTTCCCTCCTCAAATGCTTGGGTATATCCTGAGGAGTTCAAGGACCTTGTTGTATAGCAGGTGTTGTTACCTGGTACTTCATTATGAGTTGTCTGACAACAGACAAACAAAATTCACCATACGGTGGTCTGTTGCCAGTCTTCATTTGGTACATATTATATGCATTGAGCATTGAAATGTCCATGAGATGGAAGAAAAGTTTCATGTACCACTTGTAACTTTTACGAACACAATCAACAAAGCCAGTCTGCATGTCACATTTGTCAACCAAGCGCATGTTTTGTGTATAATCAATGGCTGTCACTGGTTTTCGAATATGTTCATTAGTCACTCGATCAACTTTGCCACTGTCTTGCATTTCATTACGGTGAATGGTTGTCAACAATGTGACATCTCGTTTGTCATGCCACCGTAATGCCATAATGTCATTGGCAGTAAACACCTGCACGTCATCACCACAAGCACCTGCGTTGAGCCTGGGCATATGTTTACGATTAGAACGCACTGTGCCACACACATCTGTCTTGTTCACTCGCAAGAAATAACTGAGTAATGGGCGTGTGTACCAGTTATCGGTATATAATGTATGCCCCTTACCAAGATAAGGTGCCATCATGCTTCTCACTACGTCACCTGAGATACCCAATAACATCTTGGTATCTTTCAATGTTTTACTTCCCGTGTATACAACAATATCCAATACCAGGCCACTGTCAGAGTCACAGAGTACAAACAGTTTTATACCAAAGTGCTTCCTCTTGCTCGGTATATACTGCTTGAATGACAGCCTACCTTTGAACAAAATCAAAGACTCGTCAATTACAAGATTCTTGAATGAATAAAAGTACATGCTGAACTTTTGTTTGAGATACATAAAAACATTTCTAATCTTGTATAACCTGTCACTTCTGTCAGGCCTGGTTTTGTCAGAGAAGTGCAACATACGTAATAGTAAGATAAACCTGTTCACTGGGATGATTTCACTGAAGACCGGGGTAGAAATTAGCCGATCTGTGGACCAATATGGTTTTATATTATGCTTGTAGACATGAGGCATAAGCATTATTGGTGCAAAAAGCAAATACATTTCTGCAACAGTCGTCTCTTTCCACCGGTGTAGTCTTGGCTGTGGTGATATGATCGTATTTGCCATGGTGTACTCAAAATACTTATTACTTTCCCTGACAATAGTTTCCATCACTGGCTGGTCAAAGAATAGTTCAAAGAATTCCAGTTCATTTGCAGTGTTTCCAAGGGAACAAGTTGGTAGAATTCCACTTTCAGAGTCATCAAAGTGGTGGGACTTGGGAACAAAATTGGGATTTTGCTGCCAATTCCAGATACGGTTTGCTGGTGGATACTGGACATCATAGGCTGGTTGTGCGGGTAGTTGTGGTTGTGGTGGGCTGGTGGGTGACGCTCCGCTTTGTCCTTGAACTGCGGAGCCAGCAGCATGGGTCCCAGCCTGGGCTGGTGAGTCACACATGGCCGTGGCACTACCATCACCACTACCACCATCTACTGATGCCTGTGGTCTATCCATGCCAAGTGTAGCCACATCATCCTCACTATCACTATCTATACCTGGTGTAGGGCCACAGGATGTACTCCGTCCCCTGGGCACGGCATAGGGTACACTACCTGAGCGCATGCGGCGGCGTACATACCGACGCTTCACTGGTGAATATGTTTCCTCACTATCACTACTCGAAAGATCGTCAAGAGCAATAAAATCACAATCCACGTCGCTATCATCATCATTACTGAAGTCAGAGGCCTGGCCACACGAAAATAATAGTTTTCTCTTGCGTTGAGGTACAACCGACCATGACTGACGAGTGCCCACACCAGAGGTAGAAGGTTGAGGATCGTCGGGGTTTTCTGCACTATTATCAATATCCTGGTCATTCCTTTCGGTCACTAACTGATCAAAGCCAAAGAATTCGTCTTCATCTCCACTTCCATCACTGTCAGAACTATCAGATAGGAACAGGAGAGTCCCAATTTTCCTTGGAGTGAGAACTGCCTTGCAACGAGGCATGATGAACAAGGGTAACTGAGCCGGCGTTCCCACAATGCTATGTGGGAGCCTAGATTTTTTGTTTATGGCGCACACCCACCACGCAGACCCGTTCTCTCACATGTAGGCCTATGAGTGTTTTCGCGCTAAATTTGACGGCGCTAGAATTTTGGTGTAGATCTATGGTTTGGTCCATCCCATAGATCTACGGGACAGACCCTGAAAGGGTTAATAATAATCACCGGTACATTAAATGTCTTATTTTATGTTAATATAGACATTTTCATTAATCCATCTATTATATCTTCTTCAAAATTATGTAAGAAACATGTTACATAGCATATAAACATGCAGTGTTTATTATATGCGATGTATATTTAATAATCACTCTTTGCCACATTAAATGTCTTATTTTACGTTAATATAGACATTTTCATTAATCCATCTATGATATAAGAAACATGTTACATATCATGTAGCATATAAACATGCAATGTTTATATGTTATCGAGTGGAGAGTGGGATGGAGAGTAAACATTACATTTTCTCTGATGCAGCACAGTGCAAAGAAACTGCTGTCAGAATAATACAGGACCACGTACAAGTCATCGTGCAAAACAATGAAATCAAAGAAACACGTTTGCTAGGAAAACCAGGAAGTAAACTCAGTATAATGATCTGACTTCATTCATACGATAAAAGAAAGGACCTAATTAAATCAGCAATTACAATGAAAAATGGAGTGTACATAAATGAGTGTCTAACAAGAAAACGTCAAAACCTTCTGTTCAGGCTGAGAAAACTTAAACAGGAAAACAAAATACATCAGTGTTTCATGCGAGATGGGAAAATACTATTAAGGAAAACATCAACAGGACAACAATATACTATCTCAAACGAACATGATTTCTCTACCTTCCTTAGAAAAGTGGACATTTCTGTAACAGATTAGATAAGTGCCCTTAATACATATATACGTGTGGTGCATATAGTGTACGTTACTATTATATTGTCCATTATTATTTTTATTATTTTTTTCATCACTAGCTAATGCTAACTACCTCCAATACTTTATACTTCTTTCTTACTGCTATTAATTGCTCATAATTTTATGTTACAAGTCAAATCTTACTCCAAATTAATATTATTCATTGTTCTTACCTGTCCATTTAATTTTGTTTACCACTACTTGTTTTTTTAGTCACTTTTTATTGTGTGTGCAATTAGTATACATTCCAATTACTTTTTGCAAGTACCAAAACTATCTTTTGCTAGCTAGTACCAACTACCTCATTTTTTTTACTTTTCATTGTGCAATAAACTGCTCAACTTATTTAATATTACAAATCAGATCTTACTCCTAAACCAATATTATTTCATAGTGACTATCTGTCCATTTAACTTTGTTTACCATTACTTAATTTTAGTCCCTTATATATTTTTTCCTTTATTTTAGCTTTATATAACTATCTTAGTTCATATATTCACAATTGTTAAAATAATCAAGGTGCTATTCTCAGATGCTAAAGTGTTATAAGTTCACTATTTTGCCATTATATTCCAAAGCTCATTTATTTGATTACCACTTTATTGTTCACCACAACTTATATTAGTCCCTTTTATATTATAATTTTATATTATAATTCTAACTTTAAAGAATTACCTTTAAAGTACTACCTACTATCATATTCCCAAGCTCCATTATTTGATCATCACTTTATTTGTTCACCACAAATTATTTTAGTCCCTTTTATATTGTCTCCTTTATTTTAGCTTTAAAAAAATTACCTTAGCTCATTATTTTTACATTTGTTAAATAATTCAGGTGCTATTTTTTAGCTTTAGAATATTTACTTTGTTTTATACTTAATTCTAACTATAGATTCACTACAAATCTTATGATTAGAAGCATTGATCCTGATACCAACCTCTTATTGAATGACTTAAATGAATCAAACAGTTACTGTAATTACTACGCAGCAGAACAATCAAAGGCACTTCTCAGAGCCAACAAAAACATAACTGTCTTTAACTACAATATCAGATCTTTAAGCAAGCATTACGATGACCTCATAGCATTACTAAATTCCTTGCATGCCAATATGTCCATCATTACACTAACTGAAACCTGGCTAAAGCCTGATACTACAGATGTCTATGCCATTCCTGGTTACACAGCCATACACAACTGTAGGACAGATCAACAAGGGGGTGGCACAGCTATATACTACTCAGACCAACTAGAATGTATCACTAATACTTGCACAAGGGATGAACATGGGGAATATATAATAGCTAAATTCAAATCCAAATACCTACAAAAACCTCTCACAGTGATAAACATCTACAGAGTTCCACAGTCAAACATTAGCCAATTTAGTCAAAACCTAGGAAGTATGATAACTGATGCACGCACGAACAAAGATCACTTACTACTCTCAGGTGACTTCAGTATAAATCTCCTGCAAGACCAGGACCCACACGTTACTGAATTCACAAACACAATGAGTAACTGCATGTTGCTACCAACAGTAACAAAACCTACAAGAGTTACGGAGACTAGTGTTTCCCTACTTGACCACATCTGGACCAACACCATATCCTTACAATCAGGCATAATTACAGATAATACCACAGACCACTACCCTACTTTCCTCATAACAACTCTTGGTAAATTACCCCAAGACACTACTAAAGTCACCTTCAGACTTCACAATGAGGCAGCCATTAATAACTTCACAACAGCAGTAACAAACATTGACTGGCACACTGAGCTAGAAATCTATACAGATATTGATGAATGTTTTAATAATTTTCTAAAAAAGACCCAATACCTCTATAACAAGCACTGCCCTAAAAAAACTAAACAGATGACAACTAAGAGACTGAACAGTCCCTGGCTAACACCCAGCATTCTCAAATCCATAAATACAAAACACCGATATGAAAAACAGTACAGAATGGGTCACATAACCAGAGACCAAACAAAACGTTACTCGTCTATCCTAACCAGCCTGATAAGAAGGGCAAAAAAATTGTATTATGAGAACAGATTATCCAACTTACGAGGTGATATAAAAAAGACCTGGAAAACCCTATCAGAAATTCTGGGAACAAAAAAGATATCACGAAATAGCGAAATAAAATTAGCAAAATCAGATGAACCCCAACTCCCACCAACAGAAACAGCAAACAGACTCAATGATTTCTTCTCCACTATAGGACAAAACCTTGCTAATAAAATCCCAAGCTCAGATACCCCACCAAATGACTACCTCACTGGCAACTACCCGAACACACTGTTTCTAGCTCCGACTAACCCATACGAAGTCTCCCTTATTATCAACGCACTAAAAAACAAGGCAGGAGATTTAAATACCTTACCACCCTTTATATACAAAAAAGTGTCACAAGTGCTATCACCAATCATTGCAACACTCTTTAACAAATCCATTGAATCCTCCACCTTCCCTACAGTTCTCAAAATAGCAAGGGTCACCCCGATCCATAAAGGAGGAGACCAAACAGAGTTGAATAACTGTAGGCCAATATCCAATTTACACCCTCTCTCAAAAATCTTCGAAAAATTAATTCATAAACGAATCTACTCCTACCTCATCTCCCAAAACATACTCAACCCCTGCCAATTTGGATTCAGGCCTAATAAAAATACTAATGATGCTATTATACACATGCTAGAACATATATACACTGCAATAGAGAAAAAAGAAGTCCCACTGGGGATCTTCATTGACTTACGTAAAGCTATTGATACAGTTGACCATGACTTGCTCCACGTAAAATTGTCACACTATGGTATAAGAGGGCACTCCCTCAACTACCTCAAGTCATACCTCAGCAACAGAAGCCAACATGTGTACGCAAATGGGGCAAGCTCTTCCGCACAACCAATTACAGTTGGTGTCCCACAGGGAAGTGTCCTTGGCCCTCTTCTCTTTCTCCTATACATAAATGACCAACCAAATGCTTCGCAATTACTCAAACCCACACTATTTGCAGATGACACTACATACGTCTTCTCTCACCCGAGCCCAGTCACGCTAGCCAATACTGTAAATACCGAATTACAGAAAATATCTACCTGGATGAGGACTAACAAACTTACACTAAACATTGACAAAACCTACTTCATTCAATTTGGTAACAGAGCTACAGATGTCCCTCTTAACATAATGATAAACGGATCACCTATCACAAAGCTAACAGAGGGAAAATTCTTAGGAATCCACCTTGATAATAGACTCAAATTTCATACACATATACAACAAATTTCTAAGAAAATTTCCAAGACTGTAGGCATACTATCGAAGATACGGTACTATGCTCCACAGTCAGCCCTCCTGGCCCTATATCACTCTCTTATTTACCCCTATCTCACCTATGGAATTTGTGCATGGGGCTCAACAACAATTAACCATCTCAGACCACTAATTACCCAACAAAAGGCTGCAGTTAGAATGATAACAAATTCTCACTACAGGCAGCACACTCCACCAATATTCAAAACACTCAACCTACTCACCATACAGAACATCCATACTTAATATTGCACCTATTACATACATAGAACGCTTAACTATAATATTAACCCTCCCCTCAAACATCTCCTTGCCAACCTCAACAGAACACATGACCATAACACAAGGCACAGATCACTCTTTGATGTTCCTTGTGTCCATCTCACGCTATGCAAAAACTCAATGCACATAAAAGGCCCTAAAATCTGGAATTCATTACCTGTAAATATAAAAGAAACACTACCTGTTTATAAATTCAAGTCTCTTCTCAAAGATCACTTACTCACCCAAAACCAAATAAATACTGAATAACTGAACCTTATAAATTGTATATCTTAAATGTTTCTCACAATTATATCACATAAATGTTAAACCTAAAACCCAATCTAACAGAATACTCCATTCGACTGAATGTACAGCAATGCATGCAACCATATGACCTGTCTTTGTAATACTCATTTGTGCTTTATAGTTATCTGTTTACAATAATGTCTTATCACTGATTTCATCATTGCTTAGTTAATCTTAAGTTAATTTTAAGCCAGCCCATAATGCTATGCATATAAGTGGCTTTGGCATGCTGCTCTTACCTGTATTTTTTTGTACCTCTGTATGTATGCTAAAATTACTAAATAAATAAATAAATAAATAAATAAATAAATTAGAGAAAACTGTGAATCTGGCGACTGGTGCAGTAACCGCCCTTCATATGCATTTGTTTACAATTCTTGGCATGAATTATTCATTATTTCTCCCTTTGCTTATGATGGCATCTAAAGGTAGTTGTTAGAAACGATTAAACTCAGTGAACATGGTAATAATATGGCTGTGTAGTGTAATAATATGGCTGTGTAGTGTAATAATATGGCTGTGTAGTGTAATGATATGGCTGTGTAGTGTAATAATATGGCTGTGTAGTGTAATAATATGGCTGTGTATTGTAACATAGCTGTGTAGTGTAGCCCAGGGGGAAGGGCTACATACGTGTACTGTACCCACATCTACCGCTACCTACACTTACATACTTCCTACAAATAAATACTACTCACCTCTTGCCCTACATTAAGACTACAAATATTTTAAGGTTAGTAATGAATGTACTGTAGCAGTAAATGACAGATTAAAGAGGTGTGTGCAAAGTGGACTAGGGTGCAAGCTTTTGTAGAGAAACACCACCCTGACCAAGCTGAAACAAGCCATATCTGCAACATGTTCAGTGACAAAACCCTGTCCCACTTCAGGGAAATCTTAGATGCCAGAAACAGACCTCTGTGGACAGATTTGTTGTGAGACAGGGGTCCAGTGACTCTCAAGCTGGTCCTAGTAGTATTAAAAGACAGAGAAGAGAAGTAACCCCAGAGAAGGCTTTACTACCTAAAGTCTTTATGGAGGGGGATTCCCCTTCCAAACACTAACTCCTCCCTCTTTCCTCTTCCCTATCTTCCAGAAACCAGCATTAGCCTTCAATAAAGGTATGAAAAACTTACATAATTGTTATAAAATTATTTTTTTTGTGAATATTTTTGTCTGGAACTGATTAATTGTATTTCCATTAATTCTTATGGGAAATATTAATTCGGTTTTCGGCCATTTCGGTTATCGGCCAACCTTCTGGAATGGATTACAGCCGATAACCGAGGGTCCACTGTACTTGTTTTCTTAGTTTTCTCTGTATTAGGACTGAAGAAGCCACTCGTGGCAAAATGTTTCCTTTAATAAATGTCCTGAATTGTACATAAGTGTCTTTTTATACATCTTGTCGGTATCACCAAAACAATGCTGCTCAGATGTTGCTGCTGCTGCATTGACAAGTCACGTTTACAAGTAGTCAGCCAATAGCATGCCTGACTGTTGGAGAAACGCCCACAACACACAGGACATGTGCGCCATTGAAAAGGCATTGCTTTCCGACTACCAACAGTGTATGAATTGTTTTTTAGTGGACTCAGAGTTAGCGGAACTTTATTTGGCCGAAGCTAATTGGTCTACTAACGGTTTCCAAAGTTAGTGGAAACGCTAATCCACTATACAAAAAGTTAGTTCCGCCAATTAGCAGTTAGTGGATTAGCGGAACTGTGCCCACCACTGCTCTTTCCTATATTCACTTTTAATTTTCTTCTTTTACATACCCTACCAAACTGATCCACCAACCTCTGTAACTTCTCTTCAAAATTTCCCAAAAGCACAGTGTCATCAGCAAAGAGCAACTGTGACAACTTCCACTTTGTGTTAGATTCTTTATCTTTTAACCCCACACCTCAGGTTAATATCCCTCTAATACTGATTTTCTCTCCTACAGGTTCATCCTCTATGGCAACTGTATGTGGTGGTAGCCTGGCTCTAATGGATGCAGGTGTCACCATATCTTCACCAGCAGCTGGGGTAGCGGTTGGCCTAGTTACACGCTATGATGAGAACAACACACTCCAAGATTATAAGATTCTGACTGATATATTGGTAAGAATAATTAATAAAAACAAAACAGAACAGGATTCTAAAGTTGACAGTACTTCATACTAGTGATGGGATGAGAGCAAAATTTTCGCCAATACCATTACTTGATTTTAGGCTGATACTGATACAGTACCATCAAAATTAGCTGATATCAATCGATAGCTTAGTACACTCCTACTTAACATAAAATTAAAAATTAAAATACAGTGGAACCTCCACTTGCGAGCACATCCACGTGTGAGTTTTTCCAAATATGAGCAGTCACTCAGTCGATTTTTTGCTTCCATACACGAGCAAAATTTCCATAAGCGAGTGGGCCTCCAGGGAGGTTCCTTAACCCTTTCAGGGTCCGTCCCATAGATCTACGGCTTTACGGTGAGTGTCCAAACCGTAGATCTACGCCATGAGCTCAGCTCACTCTGATAAACTGTGAGTGGTACATTTGGGCCTAGATATGAGAGAATACATCTATGTGGTATGTGTGCACCACATAAAACAGATCCTGCAGCACACTGTGTATAATGAGAGAAAAAACTGAAATCATGATTTTTCGATTAAAACAGCGACTTTGCAGTGTTTTTTCGTATGTTTTTTATAGTTGTATTTGCGATTTCTTGGTCTCATTTGATAGAATGGAAGACATATTACAGAAATAGAGATGATTTTGATTGGTTTTAGCACTGGAAGTGGCTTGAAACTGAGCTCAAAGTAGCGGAAATGTTAAATTTTTGCTGAAATTCAAGAGTAAACAAACGACCTCACACATCTAATACATGTCAGCTGGTGGGTCTAATATACATTCACAAATATGGTGATGATATTTATACAATTATTACAATATTGCGTAACAGTAAATCTTCTATTTTTTGGTGTGAATAAAAATTCATTATGTGAATAAAAAATCAAAATGGAATTTATTTGTAAAGCCTCAAAATGTAACTAATGAACAGAGGAAATGTTAGTTTAGTGCCAGGAATACCTACATTGTTTATTCTGGAGCCTATTTTGAAATTGGAATATTTTGAACTTTGTGTTAAATTGGCCAAATTAACAATTTCCGATCACTTTATTTTGTAGTTGAAACAGTTGACTTGGCGATTTCTTGTGCTCAATCGATAGAATAGAAGTAATACTAGTGAAATAGCTAAGAATTTGGTTGATTGGAATAATGTAATTGGCCTAAAATGGGAGTCAAAGTCGGCAAAATCGCCGATTCATAAATATCGCTGACACATCAAAATTCGCGAGAGCATAATTTCGTCAATTTTCCACCAAATTTCGTACTTTTTGTTTTATTACCTTCACAAAAAGATTCTCTACGATTTCATTAGAAAAAATAACAAATTTTTTTTTTTTAAATTCTTGGACACTGGTGCGTGACTTCAGATTTTGACCTTGGACCCTGAAAGGGTTAACGCTGGTGAGGGGCTCTTGCTCTTGATCTAGGGAATTGGATCTCGCTTGTTTGTTGATCTATCTTATTGAAACTTGGGCAGTGTATGACGGAAAGATGCTTCTTAATGTACACCAAAAATGAAAGAAATCGGACAATAAATAATGGAGCTTACTTCTCAGCCATTAGCCACCCCTTAGCGGTATTTTCTTATGGTTTTTATGGTTGTATTCTCTTTTTTTTTTTTTTTTTTTTGGTCTCATTTGATGGAATGGAAGATATATTACAGAAATAGATATGATTTTGTTTGGTTTAACAACAAAAAGTACTTTGAAATGGAGCCCAAAGTAGCAGAAATGTTCGACTCTTTGGCGCTGTTCAAGAGTAAACCAATGACGTTACTGTCCATTTCAATATGCGGTCATGAATGGGTTGACATTATTTATACAATTATTACAATAATGCAGTAGTCTGCATAACAGTAAGTCTTCTATTTTTTGTGAATAAAAATTACAAATTATTTATATTGTAATAAAAATAATAATACGTATAATAATAATAGTATAATTTTTTTTTTTCAACAAGTCGGTTGTCTCCCACTGAGGCAGGGTGACCCAAAAAGAAAAAATCCCCAAAAAGAAAATACTTTCATCATCATTCAACACTCACCTCACTCATACATAATGACTGTTTTTGCAGAGGTGCCCTATACAACAGTTTAGAAGCATATATAAAGATATGTAACATATCCCTCCAAACTGCCAATATCCCAAACCCCTCCTTTAACCCTTAAACTGTCCAAATGTAGATCTACATTTTTTCAACATTTGAAAGTATGTAAAAAGAAGTTTGATCTACTTTTTTTTTCTGTTGTATTTGAAAATACAGCAGGGCCCTGCTTTACGGCGTTTCACTTTACGGCGTTCCGCTAATATGGTCATTTCAAATTATGACCAAAATTCGCTATACGGCTCCCCCCACCTGACTTTCTAATACGGTCACCGCGCCCCACCTTGTTTGTTTACATTCTTCGTGAGCTCAGTAAGCACTAAGTCTCTCCATTTTGTCTGGAAACTCCAAAATTTCAAATGTTTTTAAAAGTTATTTCATATTTTATATATACTCTGATAATTATACTTATGTATACCTGTACTTAAATAAACTTACATACTGTGCTGGCGTGCAGGTACACATTAAAATCAGTAAGAGTGTCTTATGTCTCCAGACGTCATATTAGTAATGATAATAATAATCATCGAGTCTCATTTAAATGTCGTATATTATGTTAAATACACATTTTCATTAATCCATCTATGATATTTTTTCAAAATTATATAATAAACACGATACATAACATAAAAAGATGATAAATACACCCCACAATAGAATAAATAAACATAAATATGAGATGTGGTAGCAGACGACTTGCACAAGTGACGCCATATTAGAAATGCTAATAATAATAATAATAATAATAATAATCACCGAGTCTCATTAAATGTTGTATATTACGTTAATATACACATTTTCATTAATCCATCCATGATATTTTTTTCAAAATTATATAATAAACACGATACATAACATAAAAAGATGATAAATACACCCTACAATAGAATAAATAAACGTAAATATGAGATGTGGTAGCCAGATAACTTGTACAAGTGATGCCAAGAATAACATTTTCTCTAATCTAACATAAGAGAAAATTTGTTACTGGGGGTAATTGTAGAAAATTATTCCTTTCGTATGTATGTAAGTAAGTTTATTCAGGTATACACAAATACAGTTACATAGATTATCATACATAACAACATATGTGTAGAGAACCTAGGATAATCCAAAAAAGTGACTTATTTCCATTGCCTTCACTCAGAGCATCATTTCTTCTCAAAATGATGTTACATGAGAATGGGAGTGTTCTTCTTTATTTATTCTACCGTATCAATGTAGAGACAACCTGTACACAATGTAACTTGTACACAAACCAGACGTGTACACTTCGTTTACAAAACTTACCTTCGCCTGGTTTGTTTACATAACTCTGCGCCTGTCCTCTCTCATGCACTCATTCTTTCTCTCTCTCATTTATTCGTTTTATCTCATTTACTTACTCCTGACCCTACATTAAGACTACAAATATTTTAAAGTAAGTAATGAGTGAACTGTATATACATTTTATTGCTCTGGGATGCTTAAATGTAATAGAATATTATGTGTAGGTGGGTTGGCCTGGTATGGTAGCCCGGCTGACTACCATGCATACCACACTTGATTTCTTACAATAAATACTACTTGTCTCACCCTATATTTTAAGGTAAGTAATGAGTGAACTGTATATACATTTTATCGCTCTGGGATGCTTAAATATCATAGAATTGTATGTGTGGGTGGGGTGGCCTGGTATGGTAGCCTGGCTGACTACCATACATACCACACTTGATTTCTTACAATAAATACTACTTGTCTCACCCTAGATTAAGACTATAAATATTTTAAGGTAAGTAATGAGTGCACTATGTGTGTATTGTACTTTTTTATTGTTTTTTGATGCCTGGTTCTATTGCTAACTTAATATATGTTAGTGTAAACTTGTTATCTAGTGTTTGTATGCATTTGTAAGTGGAAAAAAAGGGTGTTCCACTTTACGGCGGTTTCTGCTTTACGGCGGTAGCCTGGAACCTAACCAGCCGTATAAGTGGGGCCTTCCTGTATGTAAAAAAATGTAGATCTACTTTTGGAGCATTACGCATGTGAACGTAGATCTGTTTGGACAGTTTAAGGGTTAAAGTGCAGGCATTGTACTTCCCATTTCCAGTACTCAAGTCCGGGAAGTACAGTGCCTGCACTCTGAAGGAGGGGTGTTAATGTTGCAGTTTAAAAACTGTAGTGTAAAGCACCCTTCTGGCAAGACAGTGATGGAGTGAATGATGGTGAAAGTTTTTCTTTTTCGGGCCACCCTGCCTTGGTGGGAATCGGCCAGTATGATAATAAAATAAAATAAGTCTGGCAATATAAAAATAACTGGTTTCCCTGAATTCCTTCACTAAATATTACCCTGCTCACACTCCAACAGCTCATCAGGTCCCAAAAACCATTCGTCTCTATTCACTCCTATCTAATATGCTCACGCACACTTGCTGGAAGTCCAAGTCCTTCACCCACAAAATCTCTTTTACCCCCTCCCCCAACTTTTCGAGGACAACCCCTACCTTGCCTTCCTTCTCCTACAGATTTATACTCTCTCCATGCCTTTCTACTTTCATTCATTCTCTCTAAATAACCAAACGACCTTAACAACCCCTCTTCAGCCCTCTGACTAATACTTTTATTAACTCCACACCTTCTCGTAATTTCCACAATCCAAATTTTCTGCATATTTCACCACACATTGCCCTTAGACAGGACATCTCCACTGCCTCCAACCACCTCCTTGCTGCAGCATTTACAACCCAAGCTTCACACCCATATAAGAGAGTTGGTACCACTATACTTTCATACATTCCCTTCTTTGCCTCCAAAGATAATTTTTTTTGTCTCCACATATACCTCAATGCACTACTCACCTTTTTTCCTTTATCAATTCTATGGTTAGCCTCATCCTTCATAAACCTATCTGCTGACACGTCCACTCCCAAATATCTAAAAACATTCACTTCTTCCATACTCTTTCTCTCCAATGTGATACCCAATTTTTTTTTATCTGAAACATTTGATACCCTCATCACCTTACTCTTATCCATGTTCACTTTCAACTTTCTACCTTTACACACCCTCCCAAACTTGTCCACTAACCTTTGCAACTTTTCTTTAGAATCTCTCATAAGCACCGTATCATCAGCAAAAAGTAACTGTGTTACCTCCCATTTTGTATTTGATTCCCCATAATTTAATCCCACCCCTCTCCTCAACACCCTAGCATTTTCTTCTTTTACAACCCCATCTATATATATATTTACCATGGTGACATTACACATCCCTGTCTAAGACCTACTTTTACTGGGAAGTCATCTCCCTCTCTTCTGTATACCCTAACCTCACTAACCTCATAAAAACTCTTTACAGCATTTAGTAACTTACTACCTATTCCATATACGTACTGTACTTGCAACATCTGCCACATTGGTCCCCTATCCACTCTATCATATGCCTTTTCTAAATCCATAAATGCAATGAAAACTTCCCTACCTTTATCTAAATACTGTTCACACATATGTTTCAATGTAAACACTTGATCTACACATCCCTTACCTACTCTAAAGCCTCCTTGCTCATACGCAAACCTACTCTGTCTTACCTCTAATTCTTTCAATAATAACCCTACCGTACACTTTTCCTGGTATACTCGGTAAACTTATTTCCCTATAATTTTTACAATCTATTTTGTCCCCCTTCCCTTTATATATAGGAACTATACAGTGGACCCTCGACATTCAATATTAATCCGTTCCTGAGAGCTCATCGAATGTTGAAAATATCGAAAGTCGAATTAATTTTCCCCATAAGAAATATGTAATGGAAATCAAATTAATCCGTGCAAGACACCCAAAAGTATGAAAAAAAATTTTTACCACATGAAATATTAAGTTTAATGCAATAGAATAATTACAATAACAACAATAACAATAGATTAATAACAATAGAATAATTGACACTTACCTTTAATGAAGATCTGGTGGTGATTGATGGGATGGGAGGAGGGGAGAGTGTGGATGGTGTTAGTGTTTAGAAGGGGAATCCCCTTCCATTAGGACTTGAGGTAGCAAGTCCTTTTCTGGGGTTACTTCCCTTCTTTTAATGCCACTAGGACCAGCTTGAGAGTCACTGGACCTATGTCGCACAACATATCTGTCCACAGAGCTCTGTACCTCCCGTTCCTTTAAGATTTGTCTAAAATGGGCCATAACATTGTCATTGTAATAGTCACCAGCACGGCTTGCAATAGCTGTGTTAGGGTGATTTTCATCCATAAAGGTTTGCAGTTCAACCCACTTAGCGCACATTTCCTTAATCTTTGAAGTAGGCACAATGGATTCCACAACTGGCATAAGCGTCTCAGGGTTAGCCCCAAACCCTTCAAAATCTTTCTTAATTTCCATACTAATTCTCACCCTTTTTATCAGAGGGTTGGCACTAGAAGCTTTCTTGGGGCCCATGGTGACTTATTTTGCAGGTGCAATCACTAAAAACGCTGTGATAATATGAAATGTTCTGAATGTAAGTTTGGATGCGACCGCGGTGGCTGGCTTGTAAACACTGGCACCCACGGGACAAGTGAGGCGCGCTCAGGCCACACGTGGACGCATCTCGAACAGAACGAATCACGTTGGGCGAGTTTTTTAGCTCTAGCCGAGGCAAAATTTTTGTGTTAAAATGTATCGCTAGGCGGATTTAACGTTATGCAATGCGTTCGTTAGGCGAGGGTCCACTGTAGAAAGCAAGAGTAATATCAGAGGGGCCTGGAGACGGGACTGATGAACAAAGAAAATATTATTTTAGAGCCAGGAATGTCTGCATTGTTCATTCTGGACCCTATTTTGAAATTTGCATATTTTTTAATTTTCGTGAAATTGGCCAAATTGCAAATTTCTGACCACATTATTGGGTAGTTGAAATCAGTAAATGGGCAGTTTCTTGTACTCAATCGATTGAAAAAATGGAGTTCTAAAGAAATAGCTATGAGTTTGGTTGAATGGAACAATGGAATTAGCCGAAAATAGGGCTCAAAGTGGGCGAAATCACCGATTTGTAAATATCGCCGAGGTCAATAACTTCACGAGAGTGTAATTCCATCAGTTTTCCATCAAATTTCGTCCTTTTGGTGTCATTACAATTGAGAAAAGATTCTCTATCATTTCATATGAAATTTTTTTTTTTTTTTGGGGGGGGGGGGGAATTTTGTGACACCAGGACACACCTCAGGATTTGGGGTTGTGACAGTCAAGGGGTTAAAGAGAGATTGGACAAATATATGAGTGGGAGGGGTTGGATATGATTTGTGTCATGGGTACATAACATAAGAAAGGAGGAACACTGCAGTAGGCCTGTTGGCCCATACTAGGCAGGTCCTTCACAGATCCAACCCACTAACAGAATAAATGTACCCAAGCAATAAGCGTTCACAATTCTATTTGGTATAAACCTTGGTAATAAATACCGACAAGTTGGTTTAGAAAGACACGTAAGCAAACACTATAACATATTTATTAGAAAACGTTTCGGTCCTGGGACCTTGATCACTTCTAACATACAGAGGTAGAAAGACATTATATATATGCGGAGAGTGAGATGTGACGCACGTGACCTGAGGAATGTCATAAGAACATAAGAATGGAGGAACACTGTAGAAGGCCTACTGGCCCATGCGAGGCAGGTCCTTATCAAAACAACCTCTGCCTATGATGAGGACCAGTAGACGATGAAATCATGTGACTCCTGTGTTGTTGGGTTGGTGCTGCTTAAGTATCATGTATGCCAATGTTTTTGAAATTTTGTAGAACGCAACACTGGAAATTTTGTAGAATGCAACACTGGAAACTACAAAATTTCAAAAACATTGGCATACATGATACTTAAGCAGCACCAACCCAACAACACAGGAGTCACATGATTTCATCGTCTACTGGTCCTCATCATAGGCAGAGGTTGTTTTGATAAGGACCTGCCTCGCATGGGCCAGTAGGCCTTCTACAGTGTTCCTCCATTCTTATGTTCTTATGACATTCCTCAGGTCACGTGCGTCACATCTCACTCTCCGCATATATATAATGTCTTTCTACCTCTGTATGTTAGAAGTGATCAAGGTCCCAGGACCGAAACGTTTTCTAATAAATATGTTATAGTGTTTGCTTACGTGTCTTTCTAAACCAACAATTCTATTTACTCATCTTGACTGTGTGCTAATGGAGTTACAGGAAGCTGACATCGAAGAAATGCTGAACACTGACAATGATGCACCTGTTGTGCATTCCTTGAATGATGGTGAAATTAGACAAATTGTGATATATAAATAAGCCGTAGAGTTGATATTAGCATCATATTGAAGTATTTTGTTGTGCCTCCTAAGAGCAGGAATTCTGCTGGAATGGATTAATGCCATTTCAATTAATTTAAATGAGGAAAATTGACTCGGCATGCGAAGAAATCGGGATACGAACAAGGTCACGGAACAGATTAAATTCGTAAGCCAAGGTTCCACTGTACTTGCTTACTTAGTTTTCTCTGTATTAGTACTGAAAAAGGCACACGTGGTGAAACATTTCCTTTAATGAATGTCCTGAACTGTCCTGAACTTACAGTGTCAGCGATCACCAGGGTGTGTTGTCACTTATCGCTATAAACAGAGGAGACGTTTCTGTTCTGCCTGAGGGTGTTGTTGAAGAGTCTGCAGTGGCTGTGGCTGAATCAGAAGCCGCTCAGGCTGAGGGCCAGGAGTCGCAGAACCCGTGGCCCCACCTGGATGACTATTTTGTTCATAGAGGCATGTACCTCTTGTTCCTTTATGACTTTCCTAAAGTGGTTCACAACATTGTCAGTGTACAGGTTGCCAACACGGCTTGCAGTAGCTGTGTCAGAGTGATTTTCATCAAAAAAGGTTTGCACTTCAAGCCACTTTAGTTAGTTTAGTTTAATATGTTTATTATGCACCCCATACCCATCCTGTGGGCGGTAGTCAAAAGATTACAGAGGTACATAATTGGTCCAGGGACTGGACTCCAAAGTTTTCATAGCTGAGCAAGTTACAAAGGTAATGAACTAGATCTGGTCATAATCATGACCAAGTTACAAAGGTAATGAGCTCCAGGTAGAGCTGGTCACACTCATGAATAATTGCAAAGGTAATGAATCATAAACACATTAATCATGAGAATTTACAAAAGTAATGAGCTCCAGGTAGAGCTGGTCAAAATCATGACAAGTTTCAAAGGTAATGAATGATAAACACGTTATCACATGATTACAATCATAGACAAATTACAGAGTAATGAGCAGTTAACAAACATAGCAGGGAATTCATCCATTGCCCCAACAACAGATGTTGCTAGGTGCCTGTCTCTCCTCGGTAGACAGCCATTGCAAACAGCAGCAAGTTGCCCCGGGATCTGCTGCTTGCACGAGCACCATCGACCCTCCCCAAGAGGGCCAAGAAGCCAGTGACTCCGTTAGCAGCCCGATGGAGAGCCCCCCTAGGGACATGTCAGCGTCCTGGTGGACGCCAAGTTGATTGAAGATCCCAGGCCCTCGTGTGCACGGATGTTGAAGCTTGAGGAACTGAGTACACACTGCCTGTGGCACACCTGACAGCTGCCTCGCGGTCGAACTCCGCGATGCTGTCCCTGTAGTGGAAGTTCCTGTGAGCCCGGCACTCCCTGCAGTGCCATCGCTGACATCGTGGGTTAGGGGAGAAGTACCCTCTATAGATGGAGTGGTGCTGGGAGTTGGGTGGGTGAGGCGGGGAAGACGTGCAGGGGTGAGGCGTTATGAGAGGGTCACTGTTTACTACACACGCCCTCCCCCTACCCCCCAGCGGAGAGGGGGGGAGGCGCTGACTGGTCCTGACTCGACAACACCAAATCCTCTGAAACTGCACAACACTTCAACTATTTACGCTGAAACGATGCACTGGGATGTCCGTTCGCTGCTCTGGTATCTTCTCAAAGCATTCACACTGAGTTCTGTTAAGTAGGGACCTGGTCAGCCTCTTTGACCAGGAGCTATCCTTGAAAATCCCGCAGCTAGCCCGCTACACAACCTGCCGTGTCGTCCATGTTGAGCCCAGTCGGCAAGCCACTTTGCACACATTTCCTTAATCTTTGAAGTAGGCAACTTCTTCAATTTCTCTATCCCCTCCTCCAGAGCAGTTTCCTCAGGTCTGGCCTCTTGCTGTTGAAGATGATCTAGCAGCTCATCAGTGGTTAGTTCATCATTGTCCTCCTCCACCAACTCTTCCACATCCTCCCCACTAACCTCCAACCTCAAGGACTTCCCCAATGCGACAGTGGATTCCTCAACTGGCATAGGATTCTCAGGGTTAGCCTCAAACCCTTCAAAATCCCTTTTGTCTACACATTCTGACCACAGTTTTTTTCAAGCAGAGTTCAAGGTCCTCTTAGTCACTTCCTCCCAAGCCTTACCTATAAGGTTTATACAATTGAGGATATTAAAGTGATCCTTCCAAAACTCTTTTAGAGTCAGTTGAGTTTCTGTGGCCACTATAAAGCACTTTTGAAACATAGATTTTGTGTACAGTTTCTTGAAGTTGGAAATGACCTGCTGGTCCATGGGCTGCAGGAGAGGAGTGGTATTAGGAGGCAAAAACTTGACCTTAATGAAGCTCATGTCCCCAGAAAGTTGCTCTGCCAAGTCTGTAGGATGACCAGGGGCATTGTCTAATACCAGGAGACACTTAAGGTCTAATTTCTTTTCAATTAGGTAATTTTTCACATTCGGGGCAAATGCATACACTCATTATTTACCTCAAAATATTCGTAGTCTTAATGTAGGGCAAAAGGTGAGTAGTATTTACTCTAAGAAGTTAGATGTGGTAGCCCTCCTAACCATCCCCACCCACATATTATATACTATGATGATGCTTAAAGCTCCATAGAGTGATAAAATGCATATACAGTAGGGTCCCGCTTTACGGCGTTCCACTAATACGGTCATTTCAAATTATGGCCAAAACTCTCTATACGGCTCCCCTACCTGACTTTCTAATATGGTCACCGTGCCCCACCTGGTTTGTTTACATTCTCCATGAGATCCATAAGCATTAAGTCTCTCCATTATGTTTGGAAACTCCAAAATTTCAAGTGTTTTTAAAAGTTATTTCATATTTTATATATACTCTGATAATTATACTTATGTATACCTGTACCTAAATAAACTTAAACACTGTGCTGGCGTGCAGGTACACATTAACCCCTTGACTGTCACAACCCCAAATCCTGAGGTGTCTCCTGGTGTCGCAAAATCCCCCCCCCCCCCCAAAAAAAATCTTATGAAATGATAAAGAATCTTTTCCCAATTTTAATGACACCAAAAGAACGAAATTTGATAGAAAACTGACGGAATTACGCTCTTGCAAAGTTGACGACCTTGGCAATATTTACGAATCAGCGATTTCACCCACTTTGAGCCATACTTTTGGCTAATTCCATTGTTCCAGTCGACCAAACTCATAGCTATTTCTTTAGAATTCCACTTTTTCTATCGATTGAGTACAAGAAACTGCCCATTTACCGATTTCAACTACCCAATAACGTGGTCAGAAATTTGAAATTTGGCCAATTTCATGAAAATTAAAAAATATGACAATTTCAAAATAGGGTCCAGAAGGAGCAATGCAGACATTCCTGGCTCTAAAATTACATTTTCTTTGTTCATCAGTCACGTCTCCAGGGCCCTCTGATATTATTCTTGCTTTCTATTTTGAATTTTTATTCAAACAAAAAATGGAAGATTTACTGTTATGCAGACTACTGCAATACTGTAATAATTGTATAAATAATGTCAACCCATTCATGACTGCATATTAGAATGGCTACTTGGACATTTATTGGACAATGACATCATTTGTTTACTTTTGAACATCAGCAAAAATCAAACATTTCCCCTACTTTGAGCTCCATTTCAAGGTTCTTTTCATAGTAAAACCAATCAAAATCACCTCTATTTCTATAATATGTTTCCATTCTATCAAATGAGACCAAGAAAATGAAAATACAACCACAAATACTATACGAAAATAGACCACAAAGTTGGCATTTTAATTAAAAAAAGGTCGGAGTTTTTTTTTTTCTCATTATGCACTGCGTGCTGTAGGATTTTTTTTTATATGGTGCACACTGACCACACAGACCCGTTCTCTCACATGTGGGCCTACAGCTTTCTCCTGCTTGATTTGAAGCCACTAGAATTTATGAGTATATATGCGTCAATCACACTGGCTCGTAAGACATATACATGTATATACGACCGAAACAGTCAAAGGGTTAAAATCAGTAAGTGTCTTATGTCTCGAGATGTCATATTGGTAATGATAATAATAATCACCAAATCTCATTAACCCTTTGACTGTTTTGGTCATATATATACGTCTTACGTGCCACTGTTTCGGACGTATTTACACCCGTAAATTCTAGCGGCTTCAAATCAAGCGGGAGAAAGCTGGTAGACCTACATGAGAGAGAATGGGTCTGTGTGGTCAGTGTGCACCATATAAAAAAAATTCTACAGCACGCAGTGCTTGGCCCAGGGTCTTGTGTGGCCACACTGGCCATCCCAGAAGTGCTTGGCCCAGGGTCTGGTGTGGCCACACTAGTCACCCCAGAAGTGCTTGGCTGGGGATCTGGCATGGCCACACTGGCCACCCCAGAGGTGATGGGCTGAGGGTCATCTGGGTTATCGTTGATATTTTCACTAATTCCTTGATCATTAGTGGCTACATTGGTGTCAACTCCACCAAACTCACGTTCTATACCACTTTCCTCAAATAAGAGAATGTTAATATGATGAGGTGTGAGTGAATCACGAGGGTGTGCCAAGATGTTGACCCAAGATTGAGCTGAATGTAACTGGTGCTACCATGTGGTACTCAGGCATCCCTGATGTTTTTCATATGGAGCACACTGAGTGTGCAGATCCATTATCTCGTGTCTGGGCCACTTAGGCCTATCGCACCAAATTTGAAGCCAGGAAAAATAAAACGTAGATCTATGTTCGGAGCGCTAGCGGTAAGAATGTAGATCTACGTTTGGACAGTTAACAGTTAAAGGCTCCCCATTTTCAATTACCCCTGGCACCCCAAATTTACCTACTACTCCCTCCACAACATTTGTACCCACTTTAGCATTGAAATCCCCAACCACAAGTACTCTCATACTTGGTTCAAAACTCCCCATGCACTCACTCAACATTTTCCAAAATCTCTCTCTCTCTCCTCTACACTTCTTTCTTCTCCAGGTTCATAAATGATTTCTAAAACTCACTTTTCACATCCAACCCTTAATTTACTCAACATAATCCTTGAATTAATACATTTACATTCCCCCTTTTCCTGCCATAACTTATCCTTCAACATTATTGCTACTCCTTCTTTAGCTCTAACTCTATTTGAAACCCCTGACCTAATCCCATTTATTTCTCCCCACTGAAACTCTCCCACCCCCTTCAGCTTTGTTTCACTTTGAAGTCAGGACATCCAGTTTCTCATTCATAACATCCACAATCATCTCTTTCTTATCATTCGCACAACATCCATGCACATTCAAACATCCCACTTGGATGGTTTTCTTTTTCTTTTTAGTAGGCTATATGGGAAAAGGGGTTACTAGCCCATTGTTCCCGGCATTTTAGTTGACTTTTGCAACACGCATGGCTTATGGAGGAAAGATTCTTATTCCACTTCCTCATGGATATAAAAGGAAAAGCCATAAGAACAAGAACTATTAAGATAAAATCAAAGAAAATTCAGATGAGTGTGTATACATAAACATGTATAAATTTTATAGTTCTTTATGATCTACAAATCATGTGTTTAAATCATGGCAGTGTAAAGAACATGCAGTAAGGTACATTATAGTGGTTTAATTCTTCTACACTACTGTACACACATAATATAACACGAATGTGTAGTGTGACCTAAGTGTAAGTAGAGATATCAAGACGTACCTGAAATCTTGCATGTTTATGAGACAGAAAAAAGACACCAGCAATTCTACCATCGTAAAACAATTACAGGCTTACGTTTTACACTCACTCGGCAGGATGGTAGTACCTCCTTGGGTGGATGCTGTTTACCAACCTACTACAAATAATATAATAATAGTATAATACTAATAATAATAATAATAATATAATACATATAATAATAATGTACAGTGGTCCCTCAATAATCATACGGCTCGATAGTCTTAATTTTCGAAAATCGTAACATTTTCGTCAAAACATTGGCTCGCGAATCGCCGTTTGACTCGCAAATAGTAGTTTGTCTGGAATGCGTACACACAGCCCCGAGCCACCTCACACTCCATTCCCAGCCAGTGTGCCATTGTTTATCAGTGAGTGAGGATGATCCCATGAGTTTATACGATACATTTCATAATATTCCATTCGTTTTAGTGCTTGCAACTGCTAAATAAGTCACCATGGCTCCAAAGAAAGCTTCTAGTGCCAGCCCTTTGGTAAAGAATGTGAGAAACACATATAATTTAAGAAAAAGTATGTAGAAAAATATGAAGGTGGTGGTGGTAGAGTGGAAGCAGTTGTAATAGTGGTAGAGGGTGCTAGCAGTTGTGATAGTGGTAGAGGGTGCTAGCAGTTGTGATAGTGGTAGTGATGGTGGTAGAGGGTGCTAGCAGTTGTGATAGTGGTAGAGGGTGCTAGCAGCTGTGATAGTGGTAGAGGGTGCTAGCAATTGTGATAGTGGTAGAGGGTGGTAGTGATGGTGGTAGAGGGTGCTAGCGGTTGTGATAGTGGTAGAGGGTGCTAGCAGTTGTGATAGTGGTAGAGGGTGCTAGCAGTTGTGAGAGTGGTAGAGGGTGGTAGCGATGGTGGTAGAGGGTGCTAGCAGTTATGATAGTGGTAGAGGGTGGTGGCGATGGTGGTAGAGGGTGCTAGCAGTTGTGATAGTGGTAGAGGGTGGTAGCGATGGTGGTAGAGGGTGCTAGCAGTTGTGATAGTGGTAGAGAGTGCTAGCAATTGTGATAGTGGTAGAGGGTGGTAGTGATGGTGGTAGAGGGTGCTAGCAGTTGTGATAGTGGTAGACAGTGGTAGTGATGGTGGTAGAGGGTGCTAGCAGTTGTGATAGTGGTAGAGGGTGCTAGCAGTTGTGATAGTGGTAGAGGGTGCTAGCAGTTGTGATAGTGGTAGAGGGTGGTAGCAATGGTGGTAGAGGGTGCTAGCAGTTGTGATAGTGGTAGAGGGTGGTAGTGATGGTGGTAGAGGGTGGTAGTGATGGTGGTAGAGGGTGCTAGCAGTTGTGATAGTGGTAGACGGTGGTAGTGATGGTGGTAGAGGGTGGTAGCGGTTGTGAGAGTGGTAGAGGGTGGTAGCGATGGTGGTAGAGGGTGCTAGCAGTTGTGATAGTGGTAGAGGGTGGTAGTGATGGTGGTAGAGGGTGCTAGCAGTTGTGATAGTGGTAGAGAGTGCTAGCAATTGTGATAGTGGTAGAGGGTGGTAGTGATGGTGGTAGAGGGTGCTAGCAGTTGTGATAGTGGTAGAGGGTGCTAGCAGTTGTGATAGTGGTAGAGGGTGCTAGCAGTTGTGATAGTGGTAGAGGGTGCTAGCAGTTGTGATAGTGGTAGAGGGTGCTAGCAGTTGTGATAGTGGTAGAGGGTGGTAGCAATGGTGGTAGAGGGTGGTAGTGATGGTGGTAGAGGGTGGTAGTGATGGTGGTAGAGGGTGCTAGCAGTTGTGATAGTGGTAGACGGTAGTAGCGATGGTGGTAGGTGGTAGTGATGGTGGTAGCAGTTGTGATAGTGGTAGAAGGTGGTAGTGATGGTGGTAGAGGGTAGTAGTGGTTGTGGTTGTGATGGTGGTAGAGGGTGCCTTCTTCAGTGATTCAGCAATTCTACCAACTACAGAAAACACCACCGCCTCAGCTGCTGCTTCACCACCATTGTGGACGGCTTATGCTCTCAGTGGCCCTTATACACCCAACAACACAACACAGCACCTCTCGTGACGTACATAATGACTTATTTTCATTCTAGAGTATATTCCATGTTTCTATGTTATTATGTTTATTATGTCATATTAGTTGAATTGTGATAGATAAATAAGCTGTAGAGTTGATATTAGTGTCATATTCTCCAACAATAAACTCGCCTCCCCTCCCTCTGCCTCATCTGCCATACACCAGCAAAAGTCTTCAATAAATGTAAGGTGATGTTAAATGTTCATTTATACATTTTATTAGTGCTTTACATTTATTTGGCATTCTTTTCTGCATGTAAATCTATATTTAAGTTAGGGAAGTGACCCCTGAAGTGACCTAGAGTCCTTATGGAGGGGGATTCCCCTTCCATACAATAACCTCTCTTCCCTCTCTCCTCCTCCCTGTCTTCCATTCATCAACAACAGCCTTCAATGAAGGTAACTGTCATGTTGAATGTTCATTATTTTGTGCATGTAAATCTGTCTTTAAGGTAAAAAAAAAAAAATAGTTGTTGATACTTCTGGGTGTCTGGAACGAATTAATTGGATTTACATTATTTCTCATGGGGAAAATGGATTCAAATATCGTCAATTTTGATAATAGTCACACTTCCAGGAACGGATTAATTACGAAAAACGAGGGACCACTGTACTATATAATAATAATTATAATAATAGATGGCTTAAAAAAGCCGTCACTAGATGGTAGTGATTACCACAACAATGCGGGAGCGGTTGTGGCCGCCTCCACCTGTCACATAATGACATTTTATTCATTCTAGATTATATATCAGGTTTCTATGTTTTTTATATTGTTTATTATGTCATATTAGATTAATTGTGATGGATAAATATGCCGTAGAGTTGATATTAGGGAAATTATTGAAGTAGTATTTTGTCGTGCCTAGAATTCCACGGGAACGGATTAATTCAATTTCATTTAATTTAAATGAGGAAAATTGACTTTGCAAATGAGCAAATCCAGATGCAAGCAAGGTCACGGAACAGATTAAACTTGTAAGTAAAGGTTCCACTGTATAAAAGCTTAACCATTGTCACAACTAAGTTGCACCTAGGTTATGGAAAGCCATCCTGAACCCACTTGATTGTCTGCAGTAATATTTTCCTCAACATGAATATGAATTTTACAAGTTCATTAAATTTCAAAGCAAACAGTAACCAGAGTGCAAGTGCGGGAATATAAAAGTACAGATGAGTCACAAGGGTGTTAGGAAATTTGACCAGTTGATCAATTCTGGGGAAGCCAGCACTGAATCCCCTGTTTTATCTCTACATACTAAAGATGTGTGTTGCCCATCAATGGATCAACTCTAGTGGTAAACTTAACTTTCAGAGAAGCAGAAGTGCAGAGTGCAATATAAATTATCTTGCACAGCAAAAGTAGATCTCCATGCATGGCAAACACATGGAAGCGCACTTGGCATGGCATCTGAACAACAATGACCTGCGAATCCCCATCCAGTGCTCCTCAGAGCATTAATAGAGACCATAGTCTCCCTTAACACAAAGATAATTTAACCATTATGTATATCCATTTTAGGTAGTAGGTTGGTAGACAGTAACCACTCAGGGAGGTACTACCATACTGCCAAGTGAGTGTAAAACAAAAGCCTGTAATTGTTTTATATGATGGTAGAATTGCTGGTGTCTTTTTTTCTGTCTCATCAACATGCAAGATTTCAGGTACATCTTGCTACTTCTACTTACACTTGGGTCACACTACACATTCATGTACAAGCATATATATATATATACACACACCCCTCTGGGTTTTCTTCTATTTTCTAACTAGTTCTTGTTCTTGTTTATTTCCTCTTATTTCCATGGGAAAGTGGAACAGAATTCTTCCTCCGTAAGCCATACTTGTCATAAGAGGCAACTAACATGTCGGGAGCAATGGACTAGTAACCCTTTCTAAAAGATAAAAAGAGAAAATTTTGTTTTTCATCTTGAGCCACCCTGCTTCAGTGGGATATGGCCAGTGTGTTGAAAGAAAGAAAGAATGTATATCCACAGTTTCCTTGAATAAATTATGGTTATTTGCCCTTGTCCTTTTAGTATATGTATGGTAGTCCTTTCTTGTACATCTTTCACTTTTCTGTTTAATTTTGTAGTTTCCTTGGCTACTTTTACTCAGTTCTTGTCCCTCATTTGAAGGACCAACCATTCTTTGAAATTCTATTGTTTTTCAGTTTTTCTTTTCCTGGTTAATTTTTGAACTCCATTATTTTCTCTGGCCTTGTTATTGTTTCAGCCTTCAGTCATGGCTGTTTTGTTGAAATCTGTAGATTTCACAAAGATTTAAGTGGCCAAGTTAAACTAATTAATTTTCAAACTTGGCTTGTATGTACTAGTATATCTTTGAAGAGTAAGAGTGCTAATTATTCTGGGTTATGTTTCTATGGCATATTGACAAAAAGTGATGAACCTGTGTGGGTGTGTGTTACCATAATATATTTTATTATTTGTAACAGGGTATAGAAGACTACATGGGAGATATGGACTTCAAACTGGCAGGAACTTCTAAAGGTATTACAGCACTTCAGGCAGATGTAAAAGTCCCGGGAATTCCTTTGAAAGTAGTGATGGAGGCAATACAACGAGCCACAGATGGAAAAGCAACTATTCTGACTATTATGAGGGACACTATAGCTCAACCTCGTGAACAGAAGAAAGAGACAATGCCTTCATTAGAAAAGATAGATGTACCAGCCCATAAGAGGAGCAGAGTCATGGGCCCTGGTGGCATGCATATTCGGCGAGTGCAGTCAGAGACTGGAGTTCAGGTAAATGCTACTACAACAAAATCTGAAGTCTAAATAGAAATGAAACAAATCATTAATTCTAAGATACATGTATTAGAGGATATATAAATTGAGTATACTGGTTGTTCTTAAGTGTTTAGGAAAGGGTATGTGATCCATAATAAAAAAAATTATATTTAAAATGTGTGAGCATTGCACCTCTCTGCTAGTTTTTTCTTCATAACAGTACAGTCATACAATAAACTGAATGCATAGTCACTAAACTTGCTAATTGAATGAATGTTTTATATTATTTAACAATAAATATTTTATATATTTTTTTCCCAGCTGACATGGCAGGAGGATGGTACACTGTCAGTCTTTGCACCCAATCAGTCAGCTTTGGAGGAAGCAAAAGAGGCCCTAACGGAATTGCTCAGTGATCAGGCACCTGCCTTAGAGTTTGGTAGTATTTATACTTCTACAATTGTTGAACTTCGACCCCAAGGTGTTATGGTGACACTCTATGATGACATGTCACCAGTTTTACTTCATAATTCACAATTAGACACAAAAAAAGTAAGTTGACAATTGTCATAAACTTGTGGATAAAATATAGTCATCCAGCCTTACAGATTCACTGATTTCTGTTACATAATTATTTTATTAAAGGGTCTTCTATTTACAAGTTTTTTCAGTGCAAATTTTGTTTTGGCTTAGGTCATAACCCCTGAATCAAAAACCAGCCATAGGATTTTGTTGAAAATACCCTCATTAGATTTCCCATGCTCAAAACTGTTGCTTTCCTACCATATTAGCTATTATCCACCAAGGTATGTTGAACCAAGGAAGGAAATTTATTCATTATTGTACCAGCAATGACTGTTTTATCTGAAGTGCACAGACATCACAGTTCAAATTATCCTCTGAACTGCAACATCCTCACCCATACTTCAGAGTGCCAGCACTGTACTTCTCACCTTTAGAACTGTAAGTCTGACTAGCCAGTTTAGTTGAATCCCTTTAAAAATGTTATCTTGTTCATACCCCTAAAAACACACCACTCAGATCTAACAGTTCATAAATACCTGCTAGATAGTCAAGTCTTTATCACTGAAATTTTCCTTTGCACCACCCTCTCTTCAGTCCTTCCTGGGACATCTTACTGGCCCATATTAGGCAAGTTCAACTTATACCCAACCTCATCCACTCATATACCTGTCCAACCTGCTTGTTTCATTCAGTTAGGTGCTAGCCTATATCCTTCCTGAGCCTATTTTTGTCAGTCCTATGTCCACTGTCCTGAGTCCTCTCTTGGGTATATATTTTCAGAATATTATCTTTTTTTTTTTTAACATATTGGTCATTTCCCACTGAGGCAGGGTGACCCAAAAAGAAAGAAAAAAACTTTCATCATTATTCAAAACTTTCACCATCACTCATACATAATCAATGTCTTTGCAGGGGTGCTGCATAGCCCTTGTGGCTTAGCGCTTCTTTTTGATTATTATAATAATAATAATAATAATAATAATAATAATAATAATAATAATTTGCAGAGGCACTCAGATACAGCAGTTTAGATGTCTCTCCAAACTGCTGATATCCCAAACCCCTCATTTAACCATTTGACTGTTTCAGTCGTATATATACGTCTTACGAGGTGCCGTGTTTGACGTATATATACAGTGGACCCCCGCATAACAATCACCTCCGAATGCGACCAATTATGTAAGTGTATTTATGTAAGTGCATTTGTATGTGTATGTTTGGGGGTCTGAAATGGACTAATCTACTTCACAATATTCCTTATGGGAACAAATTCGGTCACTACTGGCACCTGAACATACTTCTGGAGTGAAAAAATATCGTTAACCGGGGGTCCACTGTACTCATAAACTCTAGCGGCTTCAAATCAAGCAGGAGAAAGCTGGTAGTCCACATGCAACAGAATGGGTCTGTGTGGTCAGTGTGCACCATATAAAAATCCTGGAGCACGCAGTGCATAATGAGAAAAAAAAACTCCGACCATTTTTCTTAATTAAAATGCCGAATTTGTGGTCTATTTTCATATAGTATTTATGATTGTATTCTCGTTTTCTTGGTCCCATTTGATATAATTGAAAACATATTATAGAAATGGAGGTGATTTTAATTGGTTTTACTACAAAAAGAACCTGGAAATGGAGCTCAAAGTAGGGGAAATGTTTGATTTTTGCCAATGTTCAAAAGTAAACAAATGATGTCATTGTCCAATAAATGTCCAACTAGCCATTCTAATATGCAGTCATGAAAGGGCTGACATTATTTGTACAATTATTACAGTATTGCAGTAGTCTGCATAACAGTAAATCTTCTATTTTTTGTTTGAATAAAAATTCAAAATAGAAAGCAAGAGTAATATCAGAGGGGCCTGGAGACATGACTGATGAACAAAGAAAATGTTATTTTAGAGCCAGGAATGTCTGTATTGCTCATTCTGGACCTTATTTTGAAATTGTCATATTTTTTTAATTTTCATGAAATTGGCCAAATTTCAAATTTCTGACCACGTTATTGGGTAGTTGAAATTGGTAAATGGGCAGTTTCTTGTACTAAATCGATAAAAAAAATGGAGTTCTAAAGAAATAGCTATGAGTTTGGTCAACTGGAACAATGGAATTAGCCCAAAATAGGGCTCAAACTGGGTGAAATTGCCGATTTGTAAATATTGCTGAGGCCGCTAACTTCATGAGAGCGTAATTCCGTCAGTTTTCCATCAAATGTCATTTTTTTGGCGTCATTACAGTCTATGATTTCATAAGAATTTTTTTTTTTTGGGGGGGGGAGGGGGGGGGAACTTTGCGACACCAGGAGATACCTCAGGATTGGGGGTTACGACAGTCAAGGGGTTAAAGTGCAGAGACTGTACTTTCCATTTCCAGGACTTAAGTCCGGCTAACCGGTTTCCCTGAATCCCTTCACAAAATATTACCCTGCTCACACTCGAACAGCTCATCAGGTCCCTAAAATCATCTGTCTCCATTCGCTCCTATCTAACACGCTCATGCACGCTTGCTGTAAGTCCAGGCCCCTTGCCCACAAAACCTCCTTTACCCCTTCCCTCCAACCTTTTCGAGGACGACCCCTACCCCTCCTTCCTTCCCCTTCAGATTAATATGCTCTCCAAGTCATTCTACTTTGTTCCATTCTCTCTAAATGACCAGACTATCTCAACAACCTCTCTTCAGCCCTCTGACTAATACTTTTAGTAACTCCACACCTCATCCTAATTTCCACTTTACGAATTTTTTGCATAATATTTACACCACACATTTCCCTTAGACACGACATCTCCACTGCCTCCAGCCTCCTCCTCACTGCAGTATTTATAACCCATATCTATATCCATTTTATTTCAGTTTCCATTTGTACACTTCAGTCATATTCTCTCTAATACAGTAGAGCCCCGGTTTGCAATATTAATCCGTTCCTGAGAGCTCATAGTAAACCAAAATTATTGGAAAGTGAATCAATTTTCCCCATAAGAAATAATGGAAATCAAATTAATCCATGCAAGACACCCAAAAGTATGAAAAAAAAAACTTTTACCACATGAAATATTAAGTTTAATGCACACAAACTGAAGACATGCACAGTTTGTAGTATGTACTCTACTAACAATAGAATACATGACACTTACCTTTAATGAAGATGAAGATCTGGTGATGATTGATGAGATGGGAGGAGGGGAGAATGTCGAACCTATTGTTTAGAAGGGGAATCCCCTTCCATTAGGACTTGCGGTAGCAAGTCCTTTTCCGGGGTTACTTCCCTTCTTCTTTTAATGCCACTAGGACCAGCTTGAGTCACTGGACTTCTGTCGCACAACATATCTGTCCATAGAGGCCTGTACCTCTCGTTCCTGTATGACTTTCCTAAAGTGGTTCACAACAGTGTCATTGTACAGGTTGCCAACACGGCTTGCAGTAGCTGTGTGAGGGTGATTTTCATCAAAAAAACTTTGCACTTCAAGCCACTTTGCACACATTTCCCTAATCTTTGAAGTAGGCAACTTCTTCAATTTCTCCCTCCCCTCCTCCGAAGCAGTTTCCTCAGGTCTGGCCTCTTGCTGTTGAAGATGATCTAGCAGCTCATCAGTGGTTAGTTCATCACTGTCCTCCTCCACCAACTCTTCCACATCCTCCCCACTAACCTCCAACCCCAAGGACTTCCCCAATGCCACAATGGATTCCTCAACTGGCATAGGATTCCCAGGGTTAGCCTCAAACCCTTCGAAATCCCTTTTGTCTACACATTCTGGCCACAGTTTTTTCCAGGCAGAGTTCAAGGTCCTCTTAGTCACTCCCTCCCAAGCCTTACCTATAAGGTTTACACAATTGAGGATATTAAAGTGATCCTTCCAAAACTCCTTTAGAGTCAATAGAGTGTCTGTGGTCACTTCAAAGCACCTTTCAAACATAGCTTTTGTGTACAGTTTCTTGAAGTTGGAAATGACCTGCTGGTCCATGGGCTGCAGGAGAGGAGTGGTATTAGGAGGCAAAAACTTGACCTCAGTGAAGCTCATGTCCCCAGAAAGTCGCTCTGCCAAGTCTGTAGGATGACCAGGGGCATTGTCTAATACCAGGAGGCACTTTAGATCTAATTTCTTTTCAATTAGATAATTTTTCACATTGGGGGCAAATGCATGGTGTAACCAGTCATAGAAAAAGTCCCTAGTGACCCATTCCTTACTGTTTGCCCTCCACAGCACACAAATTAGCCTTGAGGATATTCTTTTGCCTGAATGCCCTGGGAGTTTCTGAGTGATACACCAATAAAGGCTTCACTTTGCAATCACCACTAGCATTGGCACACATCAGAAGATTGAGCCTATCTTTCATAGGCTTATGTCCTGGGAGTGCCTTTTCCTCCTGAGTAATGTAGGTCCTGCTTGGCAATTTCTTCCAAAACAGGCCTGTTTCGTCGCAGTTAAACACTTTTTCAGGTTTCAAGTCTTCACTGTCTATGTAATCCTTGAATTCCTTCACATATTTTTCAACTGCTTTTTGGTCCAAACTGGCAGCCTCACCATGCCTAATCACACTATGTATGCCACTACAATTCTTAAATCTTTCAAACCAACCTTTGCTGGTCTTAAATTCACTCACATCACCACTACTTGCAGGCAATTTCTTTACCAAATCGTCATGCAACTGCCTAGCCTTTTCACAAATGATCACTTGAGAGATGCTATCTCCTGCTATCTGTTTTTCATTTATCCACACCAATAACAGTCTCCCAGCATTTTCTAACACTTGCGGTCGCTGTTTCGTAATCACAGTTGCACCTTTTGCAACAACAGCTTCCTTGATTGCCATTTTCCTGGTCACTATAGTAGAGATGGTTGATTGGGGTTTTGTATACACCTTGGCCAGCTCCGACACACACACTCCACTTTCGTACTTTGCAATTATCTCTTTCTTCATTTCAATAGTCATTAGCACCCTTGGTCTTGAAGGGTTTGGCACTAGAAGCTTTCTTGGGGCCCATGGTGACTTATTTTGCAGAAACAAGCACCAAAAACACTGTGATAATATGGAATGTACCGAATGTATTCTTAGATGCGAGCACACTGGCTGGCTTATAAACACTGGCACACACGGGGCAGTTCAGGCCACACGTGGACATGTCTCAGACGAATCACGTGTACCAGGTTTTGTAACGGGAATCGAGGCAAAATTTTTGCGATACAATTCATCGAATACCGGATTTATCGGATACTGATGGCATCGCTAACCGGGGGTCCACTGTACTAAGCTTTCCAATTTCAGATTCCAGATTCAACAATATAACTCTTTCTAATTTCCTTTTATTTGTAACTCCTGATATTTATGCTGCTTCTATTTTAGATTCCCTTCTAATTCCAGTATCCAACCTCTACAACCCTACTCCCCCCCACCCCTCTAATTACTTTGTAGTTCCAGTCTCTAACTCAAACTGTATTTCAGTCCAATCTTTCTCTCTCATACTTCTCCACCTTCTCCCCCCTTTTTTAAGCTACCCAGTTTGTTAGCTTTGATACTTCTACTTAGCAATTTATGTAACTCATTGACAACTCTTTTATCAAACCATTATTTTCCTATTTTTTTTTATTTATCAACACATTGATCAATTCCAACCAAGGCAGGGTGGCCTGAAAAAGAAAAACTTTCATCATCATTCACTCCATCACTGTCTTGCCAGAGGGATGCTTTACACTAGTTTATAAAACTGCAACATTAACACCCCTCCTTCAGAGTGCAGACACTGTACTTCCCATCTCCAGAACTCAAGTCCGGCCTGCCAGTTTCCCTGAATCCCTTCATAAATGTTACTTTGCTCACACTCCAACAGCACGTCAAGTATTAAAAACCATTTGTCTCCATTCACTCCTTGCTGGAAGTCCAAGCCCCTCACATACAAACCCTCCTTTACCCCCTCCCTCCAACCTTTCCTAGGCCAATTCCTATATCCTTTCTAAGTCCAATTTTATCAAACTTTAATCCATTATTTTGAGTTACTTCTGGTTAGATATCCTCCCTACGCTTTTTATATGTCCAATTTATATGTGCCTTCCGTTTGCATACTTCATTTATATCCCCCCTTACCTTAGAAGAGACTTGTTGAGAGATACACATGTGGTTTCTTGAACAAACTACAACTAGATATATAATTTTTTTTTTATCCCCACCTCCCATTTAGTGTCTGTCATCATTGTATTTGTATCACATGAATTTTTTGATGTAGTGAAAGAACATCATCCCATATTGAAGATTGTCGTGTTTCCATGACAATCTTGTTTCCTGCCTGTAAACCATAGTTTAAATAAAATAAAATATTTATTTCTTTGTTAAGGTTACAATGTGTGCTTATATATAGTATGAATGGAGCAAAGAAAGCCACTATCATGCCTAGGCATTTTGGGCAGATTTAACCTAATACTTATAGACTACTTAAGTCTAGACAGGTGAAGAGTGATAGAATACAAACAGTCAGTCTTCACTCTATTGTTAATATGAGGTAGTACAATTTATGACAATCTTACATCAATTTATGATACCATCTATCATACATTTTCAAGTTTGTAATTAAGTTCATTTTCATTATTATTAATATGCAGTAGTACAGTTAGTAATACAAACATGCATTATAAGTTTGTAAAAATGGCTTAATAGTTAAGGGATAATAAAGTACAGTGGACCCCCGGTTAACGAACTTTTTTCATTCCAGTAGTATGTTCAGGTGCCAGTACTGACCGAATTTTTTCCCATAAGGAATATTGTGAAATAGATTAGTCCATTTCAGACCCCCAAACATACACGTACAAAAGCACTTACATAAATACACTTACATAATTGGTCGCATTTGGAGGTGATCGTTAAGCGGGGGTCCACTGTATTTAGGAGAGTTGCTTTGAATTTGGTTGTGGGTTTAGCATGGTGTGGGTAGGTTTGTTATTGAGAGATGAGATGATTTTTGAGTATGATCCTGATTTGTGGGCAGGGGACCACTTGCTGCTTCAAGCAAAGAGTTCCAGATCTTTGGGCCCTTTATGTGCATTGCATTATTGCAAAGTGTGAGACGGACACGAGGGATGTCAAAAAGTGTTTTGTGCCTTGTGTTATGCTTGTGTGTTGTATTGAAACTGTCGAGGAGAAGTTTGAATGGAGGGTTGATATTGGAGTTTAATGTTCTGTATATGTAGTAGGCACAATAATAAGTGTGTATATTATGGATATTAAGTAAGTTCGTGTTTTTGAAGAGAGGTGGTGTGTGTTGTCTGGTGCTGGAGTTTGTGATCATCCTCACTGCCGCTTTTTGTTGAGTTATTAAATCTTTGAAGTGATTGGCCATGGTAGATCCCTAAGCATAAATGCCATAGGTGAGGTATGGGTATATTAGAGGGTGATATAAGTAAGGAGGGCCTGTTGGGGCACAGAGTATCATATCTTGGAAAGGATACCTACTGTTTTGGAAACTTTCTTAGTTATATGCTGGATGTGGGTCTGAAATTTAAGATTACATTCAAGGTGGAGACCTAAAATTTTGCCCTCAGTGTGTCTTGTAGTGGGTGAACCATTTATCGATATGTTTAGCTGGATATTTGATGCTCTGCTTCCAAAAAACATGAAGTAGGTTTTGTCTATATTGAGGGTAAGTTTGTTGGCAGTCATCCAATGTGATATTTTATGTAGCTCGCTGTTTACAGTGTTACTAAGTATAGCAAGGTTTGGGTGGGAGAAGACATAAGTGGTGTCATCCGCGAATAGAACTAGTTTAAGGAGCCACGATGCATTTGGGAGGTCATTGATGTAAAAAAGAAAGAGTAGAGAACCTAGGGCACTTCCCTGTGGCACTCCAACAACTACAGGCTAAGTATTGGAGGTCATGTTATTTGTGTACACATACTGGTGTTTACCACTAAGATAATATTTTGGGTAGTTGAGCGAGTGTCCTCTGATCCCGTAATGCTCTAGTTTTAGGTGCAAGATATTGTGGTCAACTGTATCAAATGCTTTTCTTAGGTCTATGAAGAGTCCCAGAGGATATTCATTTTTGTCAATTGCTGTATATATAGTAATTCGAGCATCTGAATAATTGCATCACTCGTGCTTTCTTTTGGCCTAAACCCAAACTGGCAGGGGTTAAGTATGTTGTGGGATAGGGGGTAGGAGTAGATTTGTTTATGTATTATTTTTTTGAAGAGTTTTGAGAGCAAAGACAGTTAGATATTGGTCTGTAGTTATTTAGTTCTAGGATTGCCACCTTTATGGATTGGGGTAACCCTTGCCATCTTGAGTATGGATGGGAATTTACAAGATTTAACCCTTTCAGGGTCCGTGCTGTAGATCTATGGCTTTACGTTCAGGGTCCAAACCGTAGATCTACACCATGAGCTCAGCTCACTCTGATAAGCTGTGATCAGTAAATTTTGGCCTAGATATGAGAGAATATATCTATGTGGTATGTGTGCACCACATAAAACAAATCCTGCAGCACACAGTGCATAATGAGAGAAAAAAACTGAGACCATAATTTTCGATTAAAACAGCGACTGCAGTGTTTTTTCGCATGTTTTTTATAGTTGTATTTGCAATTTCTTGGTCTCATTTGATAGAATAGAAGATATACTACAGAAATAGATATTATTTTGATTGGTTTTAGTACTGGAAATGGCTTGAAACTGAGTTCAAAGTAGCAGAAATGTTAAATTTTTGCCGATATTCAAGGGTAAGCAAATGGCCTCACAAGTCTAATACGTGACAGCTGGTGGGTCTAATACACATTCACAAATGTGGTGATATTATTTATACAATTATTACAGTATTGCATAACAGTAAATCTTCTATTTTTTGGTTTGAATAAAAATTCATTATGTGAATGAAAAATCAAAATGGAATTCATTTGTAAAGGCTGAAAACATAACTAATGAACAGAAGAAATGTTAGTTTGGTGCCAGGAATGCCTGCATTGTTTATTCTGGACCCTATTTTGAAATGGGAATATTTTGAGTTTGCATTAAATTGGCCAAATTACCAATTTCCGGTCACTTTATTTTGTTGTTGAAACAGTTGACTTGGCGATTTCTTGTGCTCAATTGATAGAATAGAAGTAATGCTAGTGAAATAGCTAAGAATTTGGTTGACTGGAATACTGTAATTGGCCTAAAATGGGAGTCAAAGTCAGCAAAATCGCCGATGCATAAATATCGCTGACACATCCAAATTCACGAGAGCATAATTTTGTCACTTTTCCATCAAATTTCATACTTTTTGTTTTATTACCTTCAGAAAAAGATTCTCTACCATTTCATAAGAAAAAAATAACAATTATTTTTCAAAATTCTTGGGCCCTGGTGTGCGCTTTGAAATTTGACCTCTGGACCCTGAAAGGGTTAACAGATTTGTTAAATAGTGTTGCAATAATGGGGGGACAGCACATGAGCTGCTTTTTTTTTATACGTGATTGTTGGCAAGTCGTTTAGATCTCCTGCCTTGTTTTTTTAAGATTTAATTAGTGAGACTTCAGTAGGATTTGTTGGTGCTATATATAGAGTATTTAGGTAATTACCAGCGAGGTAGCCTTGTGGCTGAGCATTTACATTTGGGATTTTGCTTGCTAGTTTTGATCCTATAGTAGAAAAGAAGATATTAAGTTCATTGGCAGTGTCTATAGGTTGTATGTGTGATTCATCTGGTTTTGCTAAGTTAATGTCTCTGCTTCTAGACAGTTTTCTAGAGCCCAAAATTTCAGAGAATTTTCCAGGTCTTTTTCATATTTCCTTTTATTTCATTAAATCTGTTTTCATAATACATTTGTTTGGACTTTCGTATTAGATTAGTAAGTATTGAAGTGTATCGTTTAGTTAGTTCTCTTGTAATTAGGCCCTGTCTGAATTGTTTTTCATATAGATGTTTTTTATCGATGGATTTAAGTACATGTATACTATGTATTTGTAAGCCAGGGGCTGTTTAATCTCTTTGTTGAGATTTGCTTTGTTTTCATTGGACAGTGTTTATTGTAGGGGTTAGGGTTTTGTGTAGGAATATGTTGACACAGTCATCAATATCACGGCTGTCCGCTAACTCGTCAGGCCAGTCAGTGTTACGTAGGGCAGTAATAAAATTATTTACCGATGACTCATCACGTAGTCGAAAAGAGATCTTAGTCATTGGCAGAAGTCATGTAAATCTTACAGTAACATATACAGTGGACCCCCGGTTTGCGATGCCTCCGGTATTCGATACATTTTAATGCAAAATTTTTGCCTCGGTTCCTGTTAAAAAACCCGGTATATGATTCGTCCGAGACGTGTCCACGTGTGTGCCAGTGTTTACAAGCCAGCCAGTGTGCTCACATCTAAGGATACATTCGGTACATTCCATATTATCACAGTGTTTTTGGTACTTGTTTCTGCGAAATAAGTCACCATGGTCCCCAAGAAAGCTTCTAGTACCAACCCTTCGAGAAAAAGGGTGCTAATGCTATTGAAATGAAGAAAGAGATAATTGCAAAGTACAAAAGTGGAGTGCCTGCGTCGGAGCTGGCCAGGTTGTATACAAAACCCCAATCAACCATCTCTGACCAGGAAAACGGCAATCAAGGAAGCTGTTGTTGCAAAAGGTGCAACTGTGATTACAAAACAGCGACCGCAAGTGTTAGATGTTGAGAGACTGTTATTGGTGTGGATAAATGAAAAACAGATAGCAGGAGATAGCATCTCTCAAGCGATCATTTGTGAAAAGGCTAGGCAGTTGCATGACGATTTGGTAAAGAAATTGCCTGCAACTAGAGGTGATGTGAGTGAATTTAAGGCCAGCAAAGGTTGGTTTGAAAAATTTAAGAATCGTAGTGGCATACATAGTGTGATTAGGCATGGTGAGGCTGCCAGTGACTCTCAAGCTGGTCCTAGTGGCATTAAAAGAAGAAGGGATGTAACCCCGGAAAAGGACTTGCTACCTCAAGTCCTATTGGAAGGGGATTCCCCTTCTAAACAATAAGTTCGACATTCTCCCCTCCTCCCATCCCATCAATCATCACCAGATCTTCATTAAAGGTAAGTGTCATGTGTTCTATTGTTAGTATAGTACTACAAACTGTTCATGTCTTCTTCAGTTTGTGTGCAATAAACTTAATATTTCATGTGGTAAAATTTTTTTTTCATACTTTTGGGTGTCTTGCATGGATTAATTTGATTTCCATTATTTCTTATGGGGGAAATTTATTCGCTTTTCGATAATTTTGGTTTACGGTGAGCTCTCGGGAATGGATTAATATCGCAAACCGGGGGTCCACTGTATAGACCATTCCTTTTCTCCATTTCTCCAACTAAGACAGTATTTATCCTAAATATTTAAATTCCTGATCTTATTTAAATATTTGATTTGCTTTTTCTATTATTTATTCCAATCTTTAATATATTTTATTCTTCAGTTTCACACATATACATTTTCTATAGTACTTGTCTCAACAGTACAAATTCTACATCATAACCAGCTATGCTCCTATCCTGCTCTCTCACCTTGGAGCAAGTGAGCCCACACATTCACTTCTTTTCTAGTTTCCATACCCTTCAAAATGGGAGGGCGGAAGGTAAGGGAGAGTCTTGATAAAGAATTTTTGATCCAAGAAGTTAGAGCTATATTTACTTTGAATTAAGCATCTTACACCCATTCCTTAGGCATTGTGTGACCTTTATGGGTTTTGCACTTGCTTATGTAGTAATAATTTTCATATGAACAAAAAAGTAATAATCCAGTATGGGTCATGTAGCCCAGTTTCCATAGTTTGTATATTCGTTCATATTAAAAATTATTAGGTATGTTTTATTTCCAGATTTATCATCCTAGTGCACTTGGCCTTGAAGTTGGTCAACAGATCAAGGTGAAGTATTTTGGACATGACCCAGCATCAGGTCAGATGAGACTCTCCAGAAAAGCACTACAAGCATCAGCTGCTGCTGTAAGAAACCTTCATAAAACAGAACCTGTATGACTGTAAATGGTGTAGTGATACTGACAAGACACAAAAAATGCACAGTTCAGGACACTTGTTAAAGGAATGGTTTCAGTCCTAGTACAAAATAAGCAACTGGAGGGCACTATATAATAGGCAGAGATAAGTGACCAGTAGTAAGGGCAAGGTGAGGCAGGTTATAGTTGAGTGGGTGTCATGTGATGGCCATTCCTAATGTGGGTACATTGGTTGTTATTATTATCATAACTAAGCACTAAACCCACAATGTTTATACACCAATACAGCACGTTGGAAACATTGAAGCTCCCAGATATTTGCAAGTGTGTGTTGATTTTGGAAATTAAAGCAATTTCTACATCTGTTGGTCATTTTTGTGGATGAGTAATTGGGCCTCATTTTATTTCATCAGGTGTCCACACTCAACCCTGTGCTGTACACAGGCATTGCTGCAATTATCTCAGCTGCAAGCATGTGTTCACAAACTGATTTCCAAAGATCTAGCAGTCTTCCCCACATGGTAATGTATACTTTTGTGCTGGTCAAGGATTTGATTGATGAAGAGCTAATGGCTATTTTGACAGGTTGGTTGTTAAATGATTTAGCGACATTAGATGCCATGTTGCTGACCAGCAATGCGATATATCTGGTAGGTGCTTGTTTTGTACAGTATGTGTGTAGCATGCTTCCTGCACTAAAGTGTAGAAAATATTGCAGTAAACTTGCATGTTTTGTGTGCATTCCTCAGAATGGTGAACTGGAAATACTGAAGGCTCTGAGGCAGCAGCTCCTTACACCTCAGTCTTGACATGGTGGGAGAGAAGTGTAATAGATCATGTTTGTATGTAGATTTTTGGTAAACATTGAATGAGTCTTCACATGTGTGTAGAGGTGTTCAGAAAAGGTAGTTTGTTGTCCTTATCCTCTAGTGTGAATTTAACAGTTGGTTCTAAATTGTTGATGGAGCTGAAAATAGGCACTTCGTGATCTTTGGGAATGACTGAAATATCAGTATTTTAGTCAGTGTGCCCTAAGAGCTCTATGTGCATAATATCCTTTGCTCAAAATTATCTTTTCTAGATATGTGTATTTCTACACACAGGTGAAATTACTCTTGTTCAAGGGTTACCAAAAACCCATGTACAAAAATGGTTTATGCTAATCTCCTACCAAGTAAGGCCAAAAAGGTGTCATAAGCATCTTCTTCAGAATCTGGCCAGTTTTTACAAGAATTTAAATGTATAGCTCATGCTTTCAGTTTATTACAATTTCCCCTACACTTAAAGTGCAAGTAGCTTACCCCACACACTGCAGCACAAGCATCGATAAAACAGAGAAAGCTACTGGATACATTGTTTTGCTGATGAGCAGTGTGATATCTAATGTGGCTAAACTATATAAGAGCCCAACCAGTCAAAACTGGCACCAACTCTTCTGCCTTAACCACTGCAGAAGTGTACATTATACCATGTGGGGAGGTGATAAAAGGTATATGGTTGCAGATTGCTAAATCTTTGGAAATGAGAGTTTGCAAACACAGATATTCCTGCAGCCAGGATGACAATACCTGTGAACAATACATGGATAATTGTGTATGCCTGATGAAAGTATAACGAGACCAAGTTGGTCATCCGTGACAGCAGGTGGAAGCTGCTTTGTCACCACAAACAATTTCACAGGAGCCACATTGCACAATAACAGCTTATTACCTATGTCGGTTAATAACTGTTGTGTGATGCTAAAGTAATGTCTCCATTTCTGGTCATGTGTGTCTACTATTTAATACCCTGCTTTAGCTTTGAATGAAGATTGAACTTATCAGTAATAACAAAAAGTTACCTTTAATAAATGTCATAAACCATACATGTTTTATTCACAAAATCTGTATGAATGGTAAGCATTATAATAAAAATGTACAAATATTGACATTTTTATTAAATTTAATTTCAGAGACGAACTTCTTTTAAAACCTTAAAAATGTATCTAAGTGCTGAACAGAAAAGGGTTGCACAGCACTGGTATAAAATATGTCCAGGGAACACACTGCACTTACATATATCTGATTGTGCAATTTCTCACTTATTACGGATACTTCTCAAGAGGTTCTTTGATCCAAGGAATTGGACCTGACTCTCCCCCATGCACTGTACAACTCCTACATGCTTAGTGCTCTCCCTGTGTAATATAATCAGTGAGAAATGCTAAACCCTTAGGGCTCATACATTTCATAGTGAATGGGATGTAGTCAAATTTGATCCAAGGGGGATTTGGGGATAAGTCCACGTCCTTGGATCAACAGCTCCTTCACCAGCATCAAAGTGTACTATTTTTCATTAAATGAGGCCACTTATCGCATTCACTAAGAATGCTAAAACCCAGATCCCGATAAGCACTAGACTAGTTATAGGCAACACATGGAATGTCTTCTGAAGAGGGACAGGAAAGAATGTTCAGTCAACTCAAGTTCTTCAACCAGGTTTTAGATGGTTGAAGGTATCCTGTTTATCACAATTTTAGCAAATGTTAACAATAGATTATAAACTAACCATATATTAAACATTTTATTATTTTTTTTATTAGCACAATGGCCAATTCCCACCAAGGCAGGGTGGCCCGAAAAAGAAAATTATTATTATAATCAAGGGGGAAGCGCTAAACCCGGAGGATTATACCGAAAAAGAAAAACTTTCACCATCATTCACTCCATCACTGTCTTGCCATTATTATTATTATTATAATCAAGGGGGAAGCGCTAAACCCGGAGGATTATACAGCGCCTGGGGGGGGATGTGGAAGGCATTCAGGCTTAATTCGGGGAACTGGAGCACAGATCCAATTCCCTAAATCAAGAGCCCCTCACCAACATCAAGGAACCTTCCTTGAGGGGACTGTCTTGCCAGAAGGGTGCTTTACGCTACAGTTTTTAAACTGCAACATTAACACCCCTCCTTCAGAGTGCAGGCACTGTACTTCCCATCTCCAGGACTCAAGTCCGGCCTGCCGGTTTCCCTGAATCCCTTCATAAATGTTACTTTGCTCACACTCCAACAGCACGTCAAGTATTAAAAACCATTTGTCTCCATTCACTATTAAACACGCTCACGCATGCCTGCTGGAAGTCCAAGCCCCTCGCACACAAAACCTCCTTTACCCCCTCCCTCCAAGTTTTCCTAGGCCGACCCCTACCCCGCCTTCCTTCCACTACAGATTGATACACTCTTGAAGTCATTCTGTTTCGCTCCATTCTCTCTACATGTCTGAACCACCTCAACAGCCCTTCCTCAGCCCTCTGGACAACAGTTTTGGCAATCCTGCACCTCCTCCTAACTTCCAAACTACAAATTCTCTACATTATATTCACACATTAAACATACAGTCCTATAATAAACTGCTATAAAAGGCAAACATACATATTACTAAGATGATTAGATGTTAATACAAAATTATATTATGTACAGTTTCTATCAAAGAAATTAACACTAGTTCCATTAAACTGCCTATGGTAATTAGTTTATCTAGAACCTGTAATATTTATCGCTTCTTAAATCAATGGAACATAATGCCACAGCTTCCACTGCTGACATGAGAGCATTTCTGCAAAAAGAAAATAAAAAAATACAAATGTACATTTTTAACACTACATAAAGATATTTATTCCACACCTTCATTACTAGTAACACATCAGCCATGCTAGCCATATGGACTAGTATCCTGAAGAACTACAAAAATGGACTGTCCAGCCTTTTATGGAAGTACAATAGATGGAGTTGACTTAAATATCAGAATTATGGCAACCTGGAAGTAGTCATTTTCCATATGTGATCAGAGTTCATGCTGCTGTCATTGCGGATGTCTTAACTATTCACAACTCAATATGGGGATCACATTTATCCTCCATTAAGATACTCTCCTGGTTTATATTTCTTACAAAGGATTACATGTTATCAATTTCAATCTTTAATTAGCACAGATACAGACTCATACACTCTTGACCATCTTAGCCTAAAGTTGCAACATAACACTTGTTACAGAATGAAATTCTCAAAACCCCTGATTTTGTCTTATCACTCCATGCTTAATGCTCAGGCACTCACCACAACAGTGACAAGAGTACAGCATGTCAAGTGTTGTGTCTAATACAACTGAAGAGACTGATAGAATTTAACCCTTTCAGGGTCCGTCCCGTAGATCTACGGCTTCACGTTGAGTGTCCAAACCGTAGATCTACACCAAAATTCTAGCGCCGTCAAATTTAGCGCGAAAACGCTCATAGGCCTACATGTGAGAGAACGGGTCTGCGTGGTGGGTGTGCGCCATAAACAAAAAATCTAGGCGCCCGCATAGCATTGTGGGAACGCCGGCTCAGTTACCCTTGTTCACCATGCCTCGTCGCAAGTCAGCTCTCACTCCCCGGAAAATTGGGACTCTCCTCTTCCTATCTGATAGTTCTGACAGTGATGGAAGTGGAAATGGAGACGAATTCTACAGCTTTGATCAGTTAGTGACCGAAAAGAATGACCAGGATATTGATAATAGTGCAGAAAACCCTGACGATCCTCAACCTTCTACCTCTGGTGTGGGCACTCGTGACTCACGGTCGGTTGTTCCTCAACGCAAGAGAAAACTAATATTTTCGCGTGGCCAGGCCTCTGACTTCAGTAATGATGATGATAGTGACGTGGATTGTGATTTTATTGCGCTCGACGATCATTCGAGTAGTGATAGTGAGGAATCATATTCACCAGTGAAGCGTCGGTATGTTTGCCGCCGCATACGCTCGGGTAGTGTACCCTATGCTGTGCCCAGGGGACGGAGTACATCCCGGAGTACATTCCGTGGCCCTACACCAGTTTTAGGTAGTGATAGTGAGGATGATGTGGCTACACTTGGCATGGATAGACCACAGGCATCAGTGGATGGTGTTAGTGGTGATGGTAGTGGCACCGCCATGCGTGACTCACCAGCCCACGCTGGGACCCACGCTGCTGACTCGTCAGTTCAAGGACAAAGCAGAGCGTCAGCCACCAGCCCACCACAACCACAACCACCCACACAACCAGCCTATGATGTCCAGTATCCACCAGCAAACTGTATGTGGGATTGGCAGCAAAATCCCAATTTTGTTCCCAAGCCTCACCACTTTGATGACTCTCAAAGTGGAATTCTACCTACTTGTCCCCTTGGAACCACGGCCAATGAACTGGAATTCTTTGAATTATTCTTTGACCAGCCATTGATGGAAACTATTGTCAGGGAAAGTAATAAGTATTTTGAGTACACCATGGCAAATACGATCTTATCACCACAGTCAAGACTACACAGGTGGAAAGAGACGACTGTTGCAGAAATGTATTTGCTTTTTGCAACAATAATGCTTATGCCTCATGTGTATAAGCATAATATAAAAGCATACTGGTCCAAAGATCGGTTAATTTCTACCCCAGTCTTCAGTGAAATCATACCAGTGAACAGGTTTATCTTACTCTTACGTATGTTGCACTTCTCTGACAAAACCAGGCCTGACAGAAGTGACAGGTTATACAAGATTAGAAATGTTTTCATGTATCTCAAACAAAAGTTCAGCATATACTTTTATCCATTCAAGAATCTTGTAATTGACGAGTCTTTGATTTTGTTCAAAGGTAGAGTGTCATATAAGCAGTACATACCGAGCAAGAGGAAACGCTTTGGTATAAAACTGTTTGTACTCTGTGATTGTGACAGTGGCCTGGTGTTGGATATTGTTGTATACACGGGTAGTAAAACATTGAAAGATACCAAGATGTTATTGGGTATCTCAGGTGACGTAGTGAGAAACATGATGACACCTTATCTTGGTAAGGGACATACATTATATACCGATAACTGGTACACAAGCCCATTACTCAGTGATTTCATGCAAGTGAACAAGACAGATGTGTGTGGCACAGTGCGTTCTAATCATAAACATATGCCCAGGCTCAATGTAGGTGCTCGTGGTGATGACGTGCAGGTGTTTACTGCCAATGACATCATGGCATTACGGTGGCATGACAAACGAGATGTCACATTGTCAACAACCATTCACCGTAATGAAATGCAAGACAGTGGCAAAGTTGATCGAGTGACTAATGAACGTATTCGAAAACCAGTGACAGTGATTGATTATACACAAAACATGCGCTTGGTTGACAAATGTGACATGCAGATTGGTTTTGTTGACTGTGTTCGTAAGAGTTACAAGTGGTACATGAAACTTTTCTTCCATCTCATGGACATTTCAATGCTCAATGCATATAATATGTACCAAATAAAGACTGGCAACAGACCACCGTATGGTGAATTTTGTTTGTCTGTTGTCAGACAACTCATAATGAAGTACCAGGTAAGAACACCTGCTATACAACAAGGTCCTCGAATTCCTCAGGATATACCCAAGCGTTTGAGGAGAGAAGGTGATCATTTCATAATACAACTTCCTTCAACTCAGAAGAAATTTGCTCAGAAGAGATGCATCGTCTGTGCACAAACAAAACGACGGCAACAAAGACGCAAAGACACTTGGTTTATGTGTGAGGAATGTAAGGTGCCTCTGTGCATGGTGCCTTGTTTCAAGGAGTTCCACAAGCTCCAGCAGTTCTAAAACCATGTCCAGTGATTGTAAATATGTAAATATATGATAGAACATTAGTATTATACAAGATTTGTGCATGTTTATTGTAATAAACAACAGTGGTAAACAATAATATGATAATAACTTTAGTGCGGTTATTGTGTTCAATACAGTGAGTTTATATATATACATTATATACAGTATTGGTTTTTCAGGCCCCAAATGTTAGTAGGAATAGAAAAAAATTGGAAAAGAAAAGAAAAAAATGTAAAAACCGCAAAATAATGTAATGCGCGTATGTGGAATTCGTCGATGTTGCCGCCACCACATCATTTTTGACAAACTTCTTGGCACTGTATCTCGGTAAGTACTGATCAGAATTTTTTTTTGTCTTATTACCTTCACAAAAATATGCTCTTTAATTCTGTAAGAAAAAATAATTTTTTTTTTTTTTCAAAATTTCTTGGACACTGGAGCACCACTTCAGATTTTGGCCTTGGACCCTGAAGGGGTTAAGAGGGGTCAAAAGAATAGGAGGGAATAGATGAGGGGAGAGGGAAAGAGAGAGGGATACAAGATGTACAGTAGGGCCCCACTTATACGGCAGGTTAGGTTTCAGGCTACTGACGGAAAGAAGACATCACCGGAAAGAAGACATTGCCAGAAAGCAGAACGGCATTTTTTCCACTTATAAATGCATATACAGTGGACCCCCAAGTTTCGTGATTAATCCGTTCCAGAGAGTCTGCTGAAAGTCGGAATTCATGACTGTCAAAACCATTTTCCCCATAAGAAATAATGTAAATCCAATTAATCCGTTCCAGACACCCAAAAGTATTAACAAAAATTACTTTTTTATAGATTAAATATAGATTTACATACAGAAAAGAATTAGAAATCAAGTACATATATAACAATAATAACATCACACTTACCTTTATTGAAGACACTTGTTGGTGTATGGAAGATGGGAGGGGAGAGGATGAAGAAGTCACTGGACCCCTGTCGCACAAAAAAACTGTCCAGAGAGCTCTTGCAGCTCTACCCTCTACCACAATCACTACCATCATCACAACCACTACCACCCTTTACCATCACTACCACCCTCTACCACCATCACAACCACCCTCTACCACTCTCTACCACCATCACTACCACCCTCTACCACCACCACTTTTGTATTTTTCTTCAAACTTTTTCTTTAATTCTATCATGTTTCTCACCTTCTTTACCAAAGGGTTGGCACTAGAAGTTTTCTTTGGGCCCCTGGTGGCTTATTTAGCAGTTGCAAGCACAAAAAAAATTATTACAAAATGTATCCAATGAACGTGTGGGGTGATGGTCACTCGCCCAGAAACAATGCCACAATGACTCTCTGAATGTTGTGTGGGAGCCTTTGTATACGCCCAGCTGCTAGAAAGCTGCTCAGATCCGTTCCATACGATGGACGAATTGCAAGGCAAATCACGAACCACAAGGCTATACTATTTTGATGAAAAAAGTTGCCAAAAATCGAACTTCACGAAGCACGAGGCTCACAAAACTTGGGGGGGTCCACTGTAAATGCCAGATAACAAGTTTACACTAACATATATGTATTAAGTTAGCAATAGGACTGGGCATTAAAAACAATAAAAAGTGACTCAAGAAATCGCAATGACACGATTGCAAACAAACCATACCCCCGGCCGGGATTGAACCCGCGGTCATAGAGTCTCAAAACTCCAGCCCGTCGCGTTAGCCACTAGACCAGCTAGCCACAACAATACCTAGTTGGATGAATCTTATTGTGGCTAGCTGGTCTAGTGGCTAACGCGACGGGCTGGAGTTTTGAGACTCTATGACCGCGGGTTCAATCCCGGCCGGGGGTATGGTTAATAAAAAGTGAAATACACACACAGTACACCCATTACTTACCTTAAAATATTTGTAGTCTTAATGTTGGGTGAGAGGCGAGTTGTATTTATTTGCAGGAAGTCAGGTGTGGGAAGTATAGCAGCCAGCCAGGGCAGCCCACCCCACCCACACGTAAGGTAAACAGACAGACTCGTCTGGTTTTGGCTGATACACGTTCATTCCCATTTCTGTGAATCTTATACCATAATACAAACACTTTACATTGTGTCTATGTTGTCTCCACATTAATACAGCAGAATAAATAAAGAGGAACACACCCATTATCATGTAACACCATTTTTAGAAGAAATGATGCTCTGAGTGAAGGCATACGAAAGGAAGAATTTTCTAGTTACCCCCAGTAATATTATAGTGTACACGTTTTCTTCAATGTTGGACTAGAGAAAACATTATTCTTGCCGTCACTCCTACAAGTTGCCTGGCTACCACATCTCATATTTGGGGGTGTATTTATGTTAATGTTATGTAGCATGTTTATTATAAAATTTTGAAAAGAATACCATAGATGGATTAATGGAAATGTCTATACTGTATTAACGTAATATATGACATTTAATGCACCCAAGAGATTATTAATATGGAGTGTGCCTGCACGCCAGCACAGTGTAAGTATTTTTAGGTACAGGTACACATAAGTATAATTATCAGAGTACAAATAAATGTCGACGAAGACAGGGAGGTGGTCATTTCATGCACTGGCCAGGGAGGTATAACATCTTTGGGAGTGAACAAGAGCAGGATGAGTGTGGAGGAGGTGTGTGAGGCATTATGTAGAAGGAAAGGGGGTAAAGCAGCAGGAACTGACGGGATCATGACAGAAATGTTAAAAGCAGGGGGAAATATAGTGTTGAAGTGGTTAATATTTTTCTTTAATAAATGTAGGTTTTGTGAGCGAGGGGCTTGGACTTCCAGCAAGCGTGCGTGAGCGTGTTAGATAGGAGTGAATGGAGACGAATGGTACTTGGGACCTGACGATCTGTTGGAGTGTGAGCAGGGTAATATTTAGTGAAGGGATTCAGGGAAACCGGTTATTTTCATATAGTCGGACTTGAGTCCTGGAAATGGGAAGTACAATGCCTGCACTTTAAAGGAGGGGTTTGGGATATTGGCAGTTTGGAAGGATATGTTGTGTATCTTTATACGTATATGCTTCTAAACTGTTGTATTCTGAGCACCTCTGCAAAAACAGTGATAACTTGTGAGTGTGGTGAAAGTGTTGAATGATGATGAAAGTATTTTCTTTTTGGGGATTTTCTTTCTTTTTTGGGTCACCCTGCCTCGGTGGGAGACGGCCGACTTGTTGAAAAAAAAAAAAATGTATGAAAGAGGGGAAGGTACCTAGGGATTGGCAGAGAGCATGTATAGTTCCTTTATATAGAGGGAAGGGGACAAAAGAGACTGTAAAAATTATAGGGGAATAAGTTTACTAAGGGGCCACAGATATATCAGATCACTTTATAGTTGTAGCTACACTGAGAGTAAAAGGTAGATGGGATACAAGGAGAATAGAAGCATCAGGGAAGAGAGAGGTGAAGGTTTATAAACTAAAAGAGGAGGCAGTTAGGGTAAGATATAAACAGCTATTGGAGGATAGATGGGCTAATGAGAGCATAGGCAATGGGGTCGAAGAGGTATGGGGTAGGTTTAAAAATGTAGTGTTAGAGTGTTCAGCAGAAGTTTGTGGTTACAGGAAAGTGGGTGCGGGAGGGAAGAGGAGCGATTGGTGGAATGATGATGTAAAGAGAGTAGTAAGGGAGAAAAAGTTAGCATATGAGAAGTTTTTACAAAGTAGAAGTGATGCAAGGAGGGAAGAGTATATGGAGAAAAAGAGAGAGGTTAAGAGAGTGGTGAAGCAATGTAAAAAGAGAGCAAATGAGAGAGTGGGTGAGATGTTATCAACAAATTTTGTTGAAAATAAGAAAAAGTTTTGGAGTGAGCTTAACAAGTTAAGGAAGCCTAGAGAACAAATGGATTTGTCAGTTAAAAATAGGAGAGGAGAGTTATTAAATGGAGAGTTAAAGGTATTGGGAAGATGGAGGGAATATTTTGAGGAATTGTTAAATGTTGATGAAGATAGGGAAGCTGTGATTTTGTGTATAGGGCAAGGAGGAATAACATCTTGTAGGAGTGAGGAAGAGCCAGTTGTGAGTGTGGGGGAAGTTCGTGAGGCAGTAGGTAAAATGAAAGGGGGTAAGGCAGCCGGGATTGATGGGATAAAGATAGAAATGTTAAAAGCAGGTGGGGATATAGTTTTGGAGTGGTTGGTGCAATTATTTAATAAATGTATGGAAGAGGGTAAGGTACCTAGGGATTGGCAAAGAGCATGCATAGTTCCTTTGTATAAAGGCAAAGGGGATAAAAGAGAGTGCAAAAATTATAGGGGGATAAGTCTGTTGAGTATACCTGGTAAAGTGTATGGTAGAGTTATTATTGAAAGAATTAAGAGTAAGATGGAGAATAGGATAGCAGATGAACAAGGAGGCTTTAGGAAAGGTAGGGGGTGTGTGGACCAGGTGTTTACAGTGAAACATATAAGTGAAAAGTATTTAGATAAGGCTAAAGAGGTCTTTGTGGCATTTATGGATTTGGAAAAGGCGTATGACAGGGTGGATAGGGGGGCAATGTGGCAGATGTTGCAGGTGTATGGTATAGGAGGTAGGTTACTGAAAGCAGTGAAGAGTTTTTTACGAGGATAGTGAGGCTCAAGTTAGAGTATGTAGGAAAGAGGGAAATTATTTCCCAGTAAAAGTAGGCCTTAGACAAGGATGTGTGATGTCACCATGGTTGTTTAATATATTTATAGATGGGGTTGTAAGAGAAGTAAATGTGAGGGTCTTGGCAAGAGGCGTGGAGTTAAAAGATAAAGAATCACACAAAGTGGGAGTTGTCACAGTTGCTCTTTGCAACTATTGACAGAATTAGAGGTCAGACAGTGAGTAGGATTGTGGATGAGCAAGGAGGCTTTAGAGTGGGTAAGGGATGTGCAGATCAAGTGTTTACACTGAAGCATATATGTGAACAGTATTTACATAAAGGTAGGGAAGTTTTCATTGCATTTATGGATTTAGAAAAGGCATATGATAGAGTGGATAGGGGACCAATGTGGCAGATGTTGCAAGTACAGGAGGGCCCCACTTATACGGCAGGTTAGGTTCCAGGCTACCGCCGTAAAGCGGAAATCGCCGTAAAGTGGAACACCCTTTTTTTCCACTTATAAATGCATACAAACACTAGATAACAAGTTTACACTAACATATATTAAGTTAGCAATAGAACCAGGCATCAAAAAACAATAAAAAGGTACAATACACACATAGTGCACTCATTACTTACCTTAAAATATTTATAGTCTTAATCTAGGGTGAGACAAGTAGTATTTATTGTAAGAAATCAAGTGTGGTATGTATTGTAATAGCCAGGCTACCTCACCAGGCCACCCCACCCACACATACTATTCTATGATATTTAAGCATCCCAGAGCGATAAAATGTATATACAGTTCACTCATTACTTACCTTAAAATATTTGTAGTCTTAATGTAGGGTCAGGAGTAAGTAAATGAGATAAAACGAATAAATGAGAGAGAGAAAGAATGAGTACATGAGAGGTAACAGGCGCAGAGTAAACAAACCAGGCTCCCACATCTTATATTTATGTTTATTTATTCTATTGTGGGGTGTATTTATCATCTTTTTATGTTATGTATCGTGTTTATTATATAATTTTGAAAAAAATATCATGGCTGGATTAATGAAAATGTGTATATTACCGCAATATACGACATTTAATGAGACTCGGTGAGTATTGTTATTATCACCACTTGTGCAAGTCGTCTGCTACCACATCTCACATTTATGTTTATTTATTCTACTGTGGGGTGTATTTATCTTATTTATATGTTATGCATCGTGTTTATTATATAATTTTGAAAAAAATATCATGGATGGATTAATGAAAATGTGTATATTACCGTAATATACGACATTTAATGAGACTCGGCGAGTATTGTTATTATCACCACTTGTGCAAGTCGTCTGCTCACATCTCACATTTATGTTTATTTATTCTACTGTGGGGTGTATTTATCTTATTTATATGTTATGCATCGTGTTTATTATATAATTTTGAAAAAAATATCATGGATGGATTAATGAAAATGTGTATATTACCGTAATATACGACATTTAATGAGACTCGGTGAGTATTGTTATTATGGCGTCACTTGTGGAAGTCGTCTGCTCACATCTCACATTTATGTTTATTTATTCTACTGTGGGGTGTATTTATCTTATTTATATGTTATGCATCGTGTTTATTATATAATTTTGAAAAAAATATCATGGATGGATTAATGAAAATGTGTATATTACCGTAATATACGACATTTAATGAGACTCGGTGAGTATTGTTATTATTGCGTCACTTGTGGAAGTCGTCTGCTCACATCTCACATTTATGTTTATTTATTCTACTGTGGGGTGTATTTATCTTATTTATATGTTATGCATCGTGTTTATTATATAATTTTGAAAAAAATATCATGGATGGATTAATGAAAATGTGTATATTACCGTAATATACGACATTTAATGAGACTCGGTGAGTATTGTTATTATGGCGTCACTTGTGGAAGTCGTCTGCTCACATCTCACATTTATGTTTATTTATTCTACTGTGGGGTGTATTTATCTTATTTATATGTTATGCATCGTGTTTATTATATAATTTTGAAAAAAATATCATGGATGGATTAATGAAAATGTGTATATTAACGTAATATACGACATTTAAATGACTCGATGTATGTAAGTTTATTTAGGTACAGGTATACATAAGTATAATTATCAGAGTATATATAAAATATGAAATAACTTTTAAAAACATTTGAAATTTTGGAGTTTCCAGACAAAATGGAGAGACTTAGTGCTTACTGAGCTCATGGAGAATGTAAACAAACAGGGTGGGGCACGGTGACCGTATTAGAAAGTCAGGTGGGGGGAGCCGTATAGTGAGTTTTGGTCATAATTTGAAATGTCCGTATTAGCGGAACGCCGTAAAGTGAAACGCCGTAAAGCGGGGCCTTCCTGTATATGGAATAGGTAGTAAGTTACTAAATGCTGTAAAGAGTTTTTATGAGGATTCTGAGAAGAGGGAGATTACTTCCCAGTAAAAGTAGGTCTTAGACAGGGATGTGTAATGTCACTTAAAAATAACTCAGGGAATCTGTCTCATGTCCCACCATTATTGTACAAGAGAGTGGCCCATGTCCTCTCGCATATTATCTCATTACTTTTTAACAAGTCACTAGAAACTAGCACCTTCCTGAAATTACTGAAGACGGCAAGGGTTACACCAATACATAAAGGTGGTGACCCTACAGATTTAAACAACTATAGGCCAATATCAAACTTACCATTGCTATCCAAAATCTTTGAGAAACTCGTGCACAGGAGACTGTATTCATTTATAACGTCACAAAACATACTCAACCCCTGCCAATTTGGATTCAGGAAAAACAAAAGCACTAACGATGCAATCATAAAAATGCTAGATCTGCTTTACACAGCATTGGAAAATAAGGAATATCCACTAGGAATTTTTATTGACCTAAGAAAAGCTTTTGACACAGTAGACCACGGCATCCTACTCCACAAACTTGACCATTATGGTAAAAGAGGCCATGCGCTTGCACATTTCAAATCTTACCTTACTAATAGGTATCAGTATGTCACCATTAAAGACACAGCATCAACAACACAGCCACTTGATACTGGAGTTCTGCAGGGAAGTGTCCTTGGTCCCCTGCTCTTCCTCATATACATCAATGATCTTCCAAACATATCTCGACACCTGAACCCCATTCTCTTTGCTGACGACACGACTTATGTCATCTCTCACCCTAATCTTGCCACCCTCAACACCATTGTTAATGAGGAGCTGATCAAAATATCGACTTGGATGACAGCCAATAAACTTACGCTTAACGTTGACAAAACCTACTACATTATGTTTGGTAGCAGAGCAGGAGATGCGCAAATTAACATTAAGATCGACAACACTCTAATTACCAGGCATAATGAGGGCAAATTCCTAGGCCTATACCTCGACAACAACCTGAACTTCAGCACCCATATCCAACACATAACCAAAAAAGTATCCAAAACGGTTGGGATCCTCTCCAAGATACGATACTACGTGCCGCAAACTGCCCTTCTCACACTATACCATTCACTTATATATCCATACCTCACATATGCTATCTGTGCTTGGGGTTCAACTGCAGCAACACACCTAAAGCCAATACTAACCCAACAAAAAGCCGCAGTAAGAATAATCACTAAATCCCATCCCTGGCAACACCCCCCCCCCCCCCCACTCTTCATAGATCTAAACTTACTCCCTGTTCAGTACATCCACACTTACTACTGTGCAATCTACATCTACAGGACCTTAAATTCCAATATTAACCTTGACCTAAAACGCTTTCTTGATAGTTGTGACAGAACCCACAGGCACAACACCAGACACAAACATCTCTATGACATTCCCCGTGTCCGACTAAACCTTTACAAAAATTCAATGTATGTCAAAGGCCCTAAAATCTGGAACACCCTACCTGAAAATTCCAAAACTGCAGACACATTCATCACCTTCAAAACTACCATCAGAAAACATCTTATCTCCCTGATACACCCTGTCAACTAATAATACGAATACCACCTGGTGGTTCACACTTACACTCACTCACCCATTTGACGATAAACAGAAATATCAATCTCAATCTCAAAATAATGAATCTTAACTAGTCATAAGTTGGCCTGTGATACTTCAATACTGAAACTATGTATAGTGCCAAAACAAAAGCATTCACATTGCTAAACTCACAACTAGTATTTAGTCACTTAGCCATAATACCAACTTACCTCATAATTTTGTAATATTTTAAACTTAAGATTTAATATAAGTCTGCCCGAAATGCCTAGCCATGCTAGGTGTTCTAGTGGTACACTCTGTAATTATTATTTTACTACAGGTAAACCACACAATAACCAAATTCTGTAAACTCAGCATTGTAATCCTTATAGAGAATAAACTTTGAATTGAATTGAACTGAATGTATTTATAGATGGGGTTGTAAAAGAAGTAAATGCTAGGGTACTGGGGAGAGGGGTAGGATTAAATTATGGGGAATCAAATACAAAAAGGGAGTTGACACAGTTACTTTTTGCTGATGATACTGTGCTTACGGGTGATTCTAAAGAAAAGTTGCAAAGGTTAGTGGATGAGTTTGGGAGGGTGTGTAAAGGGAGCAAGTTGAAAGTGAACATAGATAAGAGTAAGGTGATGAGGGTATCAAATGATTTAGATAAAGAAAAATTGGATATCACGTTGGAGAGGAGGAGTATGGAAGAAGTAAATGTTTTCAGATACATGTATTTGGGAGTTGATGTGTCAGCGGATGGGTTTATGGGAGGATGAGGTTAATCATAGAACTGATGAGGAAAAAAAGGTGAGTGGTGCGTTGAGGTATATGTGGAGACAAAAAACGTTATCAATGGAGGCAAAGAAGGTATAAACATTCTTATATGGGTGTGAAGCTTAGGTTGTAAATGCTGCAGCGAGGAGGCGGTTGGAGGCAGTGGAGATGTCCTGTCTAAGGGCAATATGTGTATATATTATGCAGAGAATTCAAAGTGTGGAAATTAGGAGAAGGTGTGGAGTTCATAACAGTATTAGTCAGACGGCTGAAGAGGGGTTGTTGAGGTGGTTTGGTCATTTAGAGAGAATGGATCAAAGTAGAATATGGAGAGTATATAAATCCGTAGGGGAAGGAAGGCAGGGTAGGGGTCGTCCTCGAAAAGGTTGGAGGGAGGGCGTAATGGAGGTTTTGTGGGCAGGGGTCTTGGACTTCCAGCAAGCGTGCATGAACGTGTTAGGAGCGAATGGAGACGAATGGTTTTTGGGACCTGACGAGCTGTTGGAGTGTGAGCAGGGTAATATTTAGTGAAGGGATTCAGGGAAACCGGTTATTTTTATATAGCCGGACTTGAGTTCTGGAAATAGGAAGTACATACAATACTTGCACTTGAACCCTTTGACTGTTTTGGTCGTAGTATATACTATACGTCTTACGAGGTACCGTGTTTAACGTATATATACTCAAATTCTAGCGGCTTCAAATCAAGCAGAAGAAAGCTGGTAGGCCCACATGTGAGAGAATAGGTCTGTGTGGTCAGTGTGCACCATATAAAAAAATCCTGGAGCATGCAGTGCATAATGAGAAAAAAAAACTCCGACCGTCTTTTTAATTAAAATGCCGACTTTGTGGTCTATTTTCGTATAGTATTTATGGTTCTATTCTCATTTTCTTGGTCTCATCCGTGCCCTCCGCATCTGTGATTCTCAGTTCCTTCCAGCAGAAATTTCCACTCTTCATAATTCGTTTTCCCGTCTTGGCTACCCTTCCCATTTCATAGACTCTGCCTTCTCACGAGCTAAACGTAATTTCTTCTCTCCCAAACTCTCTACTCCTGGGAACTCTTCTGTCCTCTGCCATCCCTACATTTCCGGTCTTTCTAATCTCAACAATTCTCTCCGTCCCATAGACATCAAGCTTACTTTCCGCCAGACTAACACTCTTCGCACTAATCTCGTTCATACATCTCCTCCCTCTACAGATGTTCCTGGTGTCTACTCTATTTCTTGCTCCTCCTGTCCTCTTCAATACTTTGGAGAAACTGGCCAATCTCTTTCTGACAGACTTAGGGAGCACAAAAATAGTGTTAGGCTTGCCGACACTAACAATGCTCTTTTCTGTCACGTCAGAGATCATAGCCATCCTATTGACTGGTCTTCTGCTAAAACTGTCTTCACTACTTCCAACTTTAACAGTCGCCGTCTTGTTGAATCCTCTCTAATACACAACTTTCCTTGTATGAATCTTAGTCCTGGCTTCGTCTCTGTAGATGCCTTCCTCTCCCACTACATTGTAAAATGCTCCAAACTTCAGAACACCCGTGACTTAACCTGATTCCTCATTTTTTCTTCTTCTCCCTCTTCCCCTTTCCTTTTTTTTTGTCTTTCTTCTGTCGCGTGTTTCTGCTCCTTCATTATTTATTTCATCACTTCTCCTTCCCCCCACCTCTGTGCACTTGCTCTCCATCTGTGGGCACCTAGCTCCCTTGCAGTGCTCCCCTTTCTTTATATTTGACTGGCTCCTCCTCCTTAGTTCCCTACTACTACTACTACTACTACTACTACTACTACTACCACTACTACCTCTTCCTGCCTATATATAGCCGTCCTGCTCCACTTCTGGTTAGTGTGATTTTGTAAATGGTCCAAGTCGGACTGAAACGTCGTTGTAAGCTCCTCTCTTCTATGTGCGGGTTATTTGTGTATTATATATAATACCAGATAACTGCAAAGCCAGTGCTAATGAATGAACTGTTTAGTTTTCACTGTAATAATAATGAATGAACTCAAATTATACAAAATACTTGTCAGTGAAACTATTGCAAATTACCTCTGTGATCATTCCATCACTGCCAAACTTTATTTCATCTAAAGGAATTTTTATTCCATTCATCTGGAGACTCACATCATTATGTTGATTAAAAAACTCTCTGGATAATATCCTAAAATACAACAATCAAACAAGGAAGTCTTTTGCCAATTTCAAAATAGGGTCCAAAATAAAGAATGCATACATTCTTAGCACAAAAATAACATATAACTCTGTTCATCAGTCACGTCTCCAGGCCTCTCTTATATTACTCTTGCTTTCTATTTTGATTTTTTATTCACACAAAAAATAGATTTACTGTTATGTAGACTACTGCATTATTGTAAAAATTGTGAAAGAATATCAGACTCCCCAGTTGACGTGTATTGGAATTGAGGTGCGACTTGCTTACTCTTGAACATTGGTAAAAATCGAACATTTCCGCTACTTTGAGCTCAATTTCAAGGTTGTTTTCATCGTGAAACTAATGAAAATCATCTCTATTTCTGTAATATGTTTTCCATTCTATCAAATGAGACCAAGAAAATGAGAATACAACCATAAATACCATAGGAAAATACACCTTGAAGTCGGCGTTTTAATCCAAAATCACGGTCGGAGTTTTTTTCTCTCATTATGCACTGCATGCAGCAGGATTTTTTTATACAGTGCACATTGACCACACAGACCCATTCACTCACATGTGGGCCTATCAGCTTTCTCCTGCTTGATCTGAAGCCGCTAGAATTACTGAGTATGTATATGTACGTCCAAAACACTGGCTCGTAAGACGTATACTGTATATACGGCTGAAACAGTCAGAGGGTTAATGCTACACTTAATTGCTGCACTCTTAATGCTATATGTACTTGAATGCTACACTCTTAATTCTACACTTTGTCACTGACTCCTGCTTTAGTACTGTACATATCGTAAAGTGGTATGCTGGTACAGGTCCTCCATCACAAATCCGGCATCATTGGGACTTGTAGTGTGCCGGATTACTGAGTTTGCCGAATTACAGAGTGGTTAAGTTAGAATACACTTAATAAAATTAACCAACTTGACTTACACAGTTCATTGAACATCGGCAAAAATCGAACATTTCCGCTACTTTGAGCTCAATTTCAAGGTACTTTTCGTCATGAAAGCAATCAAAATCATGTCTATTTCTGTAATATATCTTCCATTATATCAAATGAGTCCAAAAAATGAGAACCATAAAACCACATGAAAATATACTGCAAAGAGGCGGCTAATGGCTGAGAAGTGAACTCCCTTATTTATCGTCCGTCATTTTTATTTTTGTTGTACGTTAAGAAGCATCTTTCCATCATACATTGCCCAAGTTTCAATGAGATAGCCCAACAAACAACCGAGAAAAAAAAAGTATTTACCAAAAATCATATATGGGAAGCCCAAGCCAGGTACTGGAAATAAGTCACTTTGTCTGACTTTTCTGGGTTATCCTAGGTTCTCTATACATATACTGCTATGTATGATAATCTATGTAACTGTATTTGTGTATACCTGAATAAACTTATTTACTTCTAGTCTGTCAACTGAGTACAAGAAACCGCCCATTCACTTATTTCAACTACCCAATAAAGTGGTCAGAAATTGGCAATTTGGCCGATTTCACACAAATTTCAACAGATGCCAATTTCAAAATAGTGTCCAGAATAAACAATGCAGACATTCCTGGCACTAAAATAACATTTTCTCTGTTCATTAGTCACGGCTACAGGTCCCTCTTATATTACTCTTGCTTACCATTTGGAATTTTTATTCACAAAAAAAAAAAAAAAATAAAATAAAAGATTTACTGTTATGCAGACTACTGCATTATTGTAATAATTGTATAAATAATGTCAATCCATTCTTGACTCCATACTGGAATTTGGACTGGCAGGCAGACAGGTATTGGACGGTGACGTCATTTGTTTACTCTTGAGCTTCGCTAAAGAATAGAACATTTTCGCTACTGTGAGCGCAATTTCAAGGTACTTTTCGTCATGAAAGCAATCAAAATCATATCTATTTCTGTAATATATCTTTCATTCTATCAAATGAAACTGAAAAAATGAGAATATAACCATAACAACCATACAAAAATATACTGCTAAGCGGCCGCTAATGGCTGAGAAGTGAACTCCACTATTTATGGTCTGATTTCTTTCATTTTTGGTGTACATGAAGAAGTATCTTTCCATCATACATTGCCCAAGTTTGAATAAGATAACCCAACAAACAACTGAGAAAATAATAATAATAATATCTTTATTTACTACACGTACATGTACAAGGTATACAGTCCTAGCTGACATCAGTAAGTAAGTTTATTCAGGTATACACAAATACAGTTACAAAGAATTATCATACATAACAGCATATGTGTAGAGAACCTAGGATAACCCAAAAAAGTCAGACAAAGTGACTTATTTCCATTGGGGTCCTTTTACCTTATTATTATAATATAAATGTTATAATATTTTCTTATTATTCTATAATGAAGATAACATCTTATTATCATACTAAAAAGACTATCTACTACACGAGGGTCATTAAGACTATCTACAATACGAGGGTCACTATCTACAATACGAGTGACATACTACTGTATAGAAAGGCACTTGTTATGCTGAGTATTTCAAGAAAATTAGGTCAGTGCCCCAGGATAACACCCACACTAGTCGACTAACACCCAGGTACCCATTTACTGATGGGTAAACATAGATAACAGGTGTAAAGAAACATGCCTAATGTTTCTACCCTGGCTGGGAATCAAATATTTACCAACAATCATATATGGCTAACCCAAGCCAGGTACTAAAAATAAGCCACGTTGACTTTTTTGGGTTATCCTAGGTTGTCTACACATATGCTGTTATGTGTGATAATCTATAGAGAGAAAATAACTTTTTTGTTTCATGTTTATGGTGGAGTACGAGTCTATATCATAGTCAGCCCTGTGCTATACTCTATTTTCTCTAATACAAGCCACCAAGACAAGGATAGGAGAATGGTATTTGTTTACCATATCCTCTTCATAACTCTGTCGAACTGCTCGGTGTTATGCCAAATATTATTCATTCTGGAGTATTTAACATGTTTTATGTTATTTATATAGTTTCTTATGTCATACTAGATCAATTGTGAAAGGCAAATAAGCTGCAGTGTTGATATTAGCGTAATAATAAAGCATATTCTCCTGCTTCATGAGATTGAGCTCATGGCAACCGACAGTGGCTTCAAATTCACCTTATCTTTAATGGATAATGTACTGTGTAGGTGCTTTACATAATGAGAAGCATTTCTTTTATTCATTGGAACCATGGCTAGGGCTAAAAGTAAGCAGGTTAAAACAATAAATGGAGAAAAAGAAATTGGAATGACTTATGCAGCAAGTAGCGCCACCAAATAGTACCAGCAGGTTGGTGTGGCAACCCTGGAAATTTGAAATTATGCTAGCCAAAATTAGTGCCGAATAACTGAAGGAACCGAATAACTGATTGCCGGATTTGTGATGGCAGACCTGTACTGCCTGGCCAAGTCCTTAACCCTCCACCTAGTTTGTTTATCTATGATTTCCTGCTTTAATTCCATGGAAATGATCCTCTTTTTCTTCTCAGCACTGTCCTTTGCACTTGCTTTTTTAGGACCCATGGTTAGAAACAAGAAATTTCGCAAAATAACTGCACGAAATGTAAGGAAAACATGAGAATTCCATCCACTGCGAGTGGAGTGGACTGCCATCTTGTGGTGGTGTTCGGAAACTCACTTATAGTATAGGGTACAACAAGGTCTGCCACTGCTGTTTCATGTTGTGTGCCACTGCTGCTTCATGTTGTCTGCCACTACTGTTTCATGTTGTCTGCCACTGCTGCTTCATGTTGTCTGCCACTGTTGCTTCATGTTGTCTGCCACTGCTGCCTCATGATGTCTGCCACTGCTGCTTCATGTTGTCTGCCACTGTTACCTCATGATGTCTGCTCTCACTTTTGCTAGTGTGTTGAGGAGCTTTCCAGTATGTGAAGGTTGAGGGGCAGTGCCAATTGGACAGGTATTGGACGGTGATGTCATTTGTTTACTTTTGAACATCGCCAAAGAACCGAACATTTCTGCTACTTTGAGCTCAGTTTCAAGGTACTTTTCGTCATGAAACCAATCAAAATCATATCTATTTCTGTAGTATATCTTTCATTCTATCAAATGAGACCAAAAAAACAAGAATACAGCCATAAAAAACATACGAAAATATACTGCTAAGGGGAGGCTAATGGCTGAGAAGTGAACCGTTATTTATGGTGTGATTTCTTTCATTTTTGGCATACTTTAAGAAGCATCTTTCCATCATGCATTGCCCAAGTTTCAATAAGATAGTCCAACAAACAATTGAGACCCAATTCCCTACATCAAGAGCAAGAGCCCTTCACCAGTATCAAGGAACCTCCCTTGAGGCCTACTCGCATCTGGAAATTTTGCTCGCATCTGGAAGCATAAAATCAACCAAGCAACTGTTCGTATCTAGAAAAACTCGCACATGGATGCACTCGTAAGTAGAGGTTCTACTGTATACTAAAGTTATTTAATCTGTACACTAAAATAACAAAACACAGATGTTGGAGATACAGGATAACACCTTGCTTTGACGTAAAAAAATTGGCTCGGATAACACCTAAAAACTCAGTTAGGAGCTTTCTATCCGAACGTGTCGGCACGGCCCCCTGACATGTACCAGCCAGTGTGCCATTGTTTACATGCGATATATTTTGTATTATTCCATTGTTTTTGGTGCTTGCAACTGCTAAATAAGCCACCATGGGCCCCAAGAAAGCTTCTAGTGCCAGCCCTATGGTAAAGAATGTGAGAAACACATATAATTTAAGAAAAAGTTTGTAGAAAAATGCAAAAGTGGTGGTGGCAGAGGGCGGCAGTGATGGTGGTAGAGGGTGGTAGTGATGGTGGTAGAGGGTGGTAGTGATGGTGGTAGAGGGTGGTAGCAATGGTGGTAGAGAGTGGTGGTGGTAGAGGGTGGTAGTGGTTGTGATGGTGGTATGGTATGATAAGGCATGGTGAGGCTGCCAGTTCTGACAAAAAAAGCGGCTGAAAAATATGTGCAGGACTTTAAGGGGTACATAGAGGCTGAAATATTAAAACCCCAACAAGTGTTCAATTGTGATGAAACAGGCCTCTTTAGGAAGAAAATGCCAAACAGGACCTACATTACTCAGGAGGAAAAGGCACTCCCAGCACACAAGCCAGAAAAGGACTTGTTCCCTGAAGTCTTTATGGAAGGGGATTCCCCTTCCAAACAATAGAACACCTTCATCCTCTGCTCTCCTCCCGTCTCATCACTCATCAATAAGTCCATAATAAAGGTAAATGTGATGTTATTATTGTTTTATTCTTCATGTATCATTGTTTTCTGTGTAGGGAAATGTATATTACAAGTAAAAAAAATTATTTTGTTTAATACTTTTGGGTGTTTGGAACGGATTAATTAGATTTCCATTATTTCTTATGGGGAAAATTAATTCAGTTAAAGGCTAAATCGGTTAAAGCCGAAGCTCTCTGGAACGGATTAAAGGCATTAACTGAGGGTCCACTCTACATGAAAAATAGGGTTAGGTACACAACACCTCCAAGAAAGCCATACAAATTTTTTCAAGTGTATATTTCATTAAAAATAATGCAGTTCTTGATACTTTACACTGTAGATGTGGTTGCTTGTTAACCTAAAACCACCATCTATTATCACCTACATTATTACTAATTAACACCATCTTTCACTACCTAACACTGTCCTCCACCAACACTCATGGCCTGTAATATCCATAAATTGTAGCTGTTGCCACCTCCACAACCTACCAGTACTATCACCACCTAACATCGTCCTCCACTATTACTTACAGCCAGTAATGTAGCTGCTACAACCTCCACAACACTATCACCACTACCAGCACTATCGCCACCTAACACCATCTATCGTGGTACCACCATCACCACCTTTCACCAATTATGGCAGTAATATTTCATACTGTAGCTGGTACCACCTCCAAACCTACCAGTGCCATCACCTATGACCAGCTACCAGCACTAATTTACTAAAAAATATGACAGGGTGATGAAAATATCCAAACTAAAAAAATGACAAACACACAAGATAGTACATCCACAAACTGACCATGTGGGTGGACTGTGGGTGCAAACAGAGGTGAAGATGCCTACGAAGCAGAGGAAAATTTTCCACAAGGGAACCAGCCTGGTTTTAAAAATGTCTGAAGAATTTTACAGGGTGCAGTCTCTAGTGAATCTACTGCACTGTACTCAAGAAATCGTAATGACACGATTGCAAATAAACCATACCCCCGGCCGGGATTGAACCCGCGGTCATAGAGTCTCAAAACTCCAACCCGTCGCGTTAGCCACTAGACCAGCTAGCCACAATAAGATTCATCCAACTAGGTATATTACTACACCATAGGAAAGTTAGCACAGGGTTCAATCCCGGCCGGGGGTATGGTCTACTGCACTGTAATTAGTATTTTACAGGTTAAATAGATATAGAAATACTGTTTATCAAGCCTAAAAGTTACTTTAATAAATGTTTCATCACACTGAAGACTGTAACATTAATTTGCAAGAAAGAAAATTAAAATGCATATTAAACTTTGCTAATGAGTACCTATATTAAATTAATTTTTATCAGATAGAATTTGAAGTCAAATAGCTACAGCTTCATGATCATTCCATAACTTCGTAAGTATTCAAAAAAGCTTCATATCTTTGTATAATTAAACAGGAGTCAAGTATTTTGTGCATGCAGAGGTATCCATGTCTTACCACAAGAGACTGAAGAAGAAAGCACATTATAGAAATTCTCTCTTTGCTAGCACTGGAAGACGACCAAAATGCAGATGTGATTTACACAGATTTTGCAAAGGCGTTTGACAAATTTGATCATGGAGTGATAGCGCACAAAATGAAGGCCATGGGCATTATGGGGAAGGTAGGCAGTTGCATTTTCAGTTTCCTAACACACAGAACACAAAAAAGTAGTAGTGAACAGGGCAAGATCCAGCATCAGCAAGGTCAAAAGCTCAGTGCCCCAAGGCACTGTCCTGGCACCTCTGCTGTTTCTCATCCTCATAGCAGACACAGACAAAAACACCCAGCACACTTTTGTATCATCATTTGCAGATGACACTAAAATAAGCATGAAAGTCACTACGGTAGAGGACAATGAAAAAGTACAGGAAGACATAAACAGGGTTTTCCAGTGGGCAGTGGAGAATAACATTATGTTTAATGGTGATAAGTTCCAGCTGTTTAGGTATGGAAAGAATGAAGAACTCAAAATGAACACTATATACAAAACTCAAGAGGGTCACCAAATAGAATGTAAGGAACATGTAAAAGACCTAGGAATAATTATGTCAGCAGACCTTTCTTTTAAAGACCACAACAAGATAAAGATCATGACAGCCAGGAAGATGATGGGGGTGGGTATTGAGAACTTTCAAAACAAGGGAAATAATGCTGATGGTGATACTCTTCAAATCGCTAGTGCTCCCTCACTTAGAATATTGCTCAGTGCTGACGGCCCTGTTCAAAGTAGGAGAAAATCTGAGATGGAGCAAATACAGAGATCATTTACGGCTCACACTGAGCCTGTAAAGCACCTAAACTACTGGGAACGCCTGCAAGTCTTGAACATGTATTTATTGGAGTGGAGGAGAGAGAGAGGTACACAATAATATATACCTGAAAAATACTCGAGGGCCTGGTCCCAAATCTGCACCCTGCCATAACAACATACTGGAGTTTACCTGGAGAGAGTTCCAGGGGTCAACGCCTCCACGGCCCGGTCCATGCCCAGGCCTCATGGTGGATCAGAGCCTGATCAACCAGGCTGTTACTGCTGGCTGCACGCAATCCAACATACGAGCCACAGACCGGCTGGTCAGGTACTGAGTTTAGGTGCTTGTCCAGTGCCTGCTTGAAAACAGCCAGGGGTCTATTGGTAATCCCCCTTATGTATGCTGGGAGGTAGTTGAACAGTCTTGGGCCCCTGACACTTATTGTGTTGTCTCTTAATGTGCTAGTGGCACCCCTGCTTTTCATTGGGGGGATGTTGCATCGTCTGCCGAGTCTTTTGCTTTCGTAGTGAGTGATTTTCGTGTGCAAGTTCGGTACTAGTCCCTCTAAGATTTTCCAGGCGTATATAATCATGTCTCTCTCCCGCCTGCATTCCAAGGAGTACAGGTTCAGGAACTTCAAGCGCTCCCAGTAATTGAGGTGTTTTATCTCTGTTATGAATGCCGTGAACATTCTCTGTACATTTTCTAGGTCAGCAATTTCATCTGCCTTGAAAGGTGCTGTTAGTGTGCAGCAATATTCCAGCCTAGATAGAACAAGCGACCTGAAGAGTGTCATCATGGGCTTGGCATCCCTAGTTTTGAAGGTTCTCATTATCCATCCTGTCATTTTTCTAGCAGATGCGATTGATACAATGTTATGGTGCTTGAAGGTGAGATCCTCTGACACGATCACTCCCAGGTCTTTGACGTTGGTTTTTCGCTCTATTTTGTGGCTGGAATTTATTTTGTACTCTGATGAAGTTTTAATTTCCTCATGTTTACCATATCGGAGTAATTGAAATTTCTCATTGTTGAACTTCATATTGTTTTCTGCAGCCCATTGAAACATTTGGTTGATGTCTGCCTGGAGCCTTGCAGTGTCTGCAATGGAAGACACTGTCATGCAGATTCTGGTGTCATCTGCAAAGGAAGACACAGTGCTGTGGCTATCCTTGTCTATGTCAGATATGAGGATGAGAAACAAGATGGGAGCAAGTACTGTGCCTTGCGGAACAGAGCTTTTCACCGCAGCCGCCTCAGACTTTACTCTGTTGACTACTACTCTTTGTGTTCTGTTTGTGAGGAAATTATAGATCCATCTACCAACTTTTCCTGTTATTCCTTTAGCATGCATTTTGTGCACTATTACACCATGGCCACACTTGTCGAAGGCTTTTGCAAAGTCTGTATATATTACATCTGCATTCTTTTTGTCTTCTAGCGCATCTAGGACTTTGTCGTAGTGATCCAGTAGTTGGGACAGACAGGAGCAACCTGCTCCTGGGAGGAAGCGTAAAATAAACCCAGTGAGGAGCAGGGGTGTGGTGGGGACAATAAGGGAACAGTGTATCAACATCCAGGGTCCCAGACTATTCAACATCTTACAAGAAGATATCAGAAACGTGGCTGGAATAAGTGCAGAAGCCTTCAAGAGGAAACTGGACAAGTATCTTCACCAGGTGCCAGATCAGCAAGGCTGTGATGGATATGTGGGGCAGCAGGCCTCCAGCAGCAACAGCCTGGTTGACCAGGCAAGCACCAGACGAGCCTGACCCATGGCCAGGCTCAGAGAGTAGATACTCTCTCAAAGGTCTTCAAAGGTAAGGTATAAGGTAGCCATTACTGACCGACAGGCAACAGAAAGTGTGAGGAAATAGTAAGAAAATCAGAATGGGGATCCATTACAAGTGGCTTGTCACAGAGGTCAGTATTGGGACCCTTCTCCATTATCTACATACGCAACATGGTAAAGTAATAGATATGGGTAAGTTTGCCAATGGCACTAAAAATAGACTGTCAGAATGACATGGATAGGTTATATAGTCAGAGAAGCTGCAGCTGCAGTTCAGTGCAGATAAATGTTAGGTTCTAATCCTAGAACTCCGGCAAACCGAATGTGAAAAATATTTTAGGAGTTCTGGTTAGCAGAAAGTTAAAGGCAATATAATACTGCATAAGTGTTATGTAGCTTTATATAAAAAAAATAAATAATAAAGAACTACAGTTATATTTTAAATTTGTGTATCTTTGGTGAGGTCTCATTTAGTTTATGCTCTTCAGTTCTGGTCTCAGCATTACAGAATGAACATAAATGTGTTAGAAAATGTATGGAAAAGGTTAACAAAATTGATCCCATGTATCTAAAAGTTTCCTACAAAGGTAGGCTGAAGGCACTGAATTAATGGTTCATACTCCTTGTACTTCAATGTATCATGTTCAAATAAATAAATAAATATAATGCCTGGAGAATAGGAGGCAACCAGATTAGATACAAGAGTGTAGCCCGTAGCTGAGTTGGCAATGATCTCGCCTCATATACAAGGGTGGAGATATTGGGCACGTTTCGTTACACGTGCTGTCCCTGTTTACCTAGCAGTAAACAGGTACCTGGGCGTTAGTCGGCTGGTTTGGGTTGCATTCTGGAGATCAAAATTAAAGGACCACAAGAGAAATAAGACAGACAATCCTCAGTAACGCACTGAGTTTCTTGGTTTATCTTGAGTGGCTAACCATCCAGGTTAAAAAATCCCAACAAATTATACCTTAACTAGTTCAACACTTCTTAACCAACATCAAGGCACTCACACCTTTAGGCGTGAATTTGATATAAAAAACGACTGGAATACTTCTATACACTATCAGCTCTATTCAAGGCAGACAAAACTGCAGATCTGGTGAACCGTGGTTCGGTTGACAACGCACTTATTTCACACACACACAGTGTCTGGGGTTCAATCCCCGACACGAGTGGTAATATTGAGAGTTTCCTTACACTTGCTCTCCCTTGTTCACCTAGCAATAAGTAATTATCCGAGTGTTAGTTAACTGGGCAACAACACTGAAGAAACTCGATGGAACTACAACAAAGTTGTTGTTGTTGTTGTTGTTGGTTTATCATGACCAGTGACAGCTACGATGTATCCAGTCCGGTTTCTCGATGGTACCAGGAAAAATTTTTGCCCAAGGCCGGACGATGAGAGAAAAGGAACAAAAGTTCCTTTGTAAACAGAGATAGAAACTTGAAGTTTCTAATTAGATCCAGTGGACGCCCTTACCAAGCTCCAGTAGAGGGACGCCCTTACCAAGCTCCAGCAGAGAGGGACGCCCTTACCAAGCTCCAGCAGAGAGGGACGCCCTTACCAAGCTCCAGCAGAGAGGGACGCCCTTACCAAGCTCCAGCAGAGAGGGATGCCCTTACTAAGCTCCAGCAGAGGGATGCCCTTACCAAGCTCCAGCAGAGAGGGATGCCCTTACCAAGCTCCAGCAGAGAGGGACGCCCTTACCAAGCTCCAGCAGAGAGGGATGCCCTTACTAAGCTCCAGCAGAGGGACGCCCTTACTAAGCTCCAGCAGAGGGACGCCCTTACCAAGCTCCAGTAGAGGGACGCCCTTACCAAGCTCCAGCAGAGAGGGACGCTCTTACCAAGCTCCAGCAGAGAGGGACGCCCTTACCAAGCTCCAGCAGAGAGGGATGCCCTTACTAAGCTCCAGCAGAGGAACGCCCTTACTAAGCTCCAGCAGAGGGACGCCCTTACCAAGCTCCAGCAGAGGGATGCCCTTACTAAGCTCCAGCAGAGAGGGACGCCCTTACCAAGCTCCAGCAGAGAGGGACGCCCTTACTAAGCTCCAGCAGAGAGGGACGCCCTTACTAAGCTCCAGCAGAGAGGGACACCCTTACCAAGCTCCAGCAGAGAGGGACGCCCTTACTAAGCTCCAGCAGAGGGGGACGCCCTTACCAAGCTCCAGCAGAGAGGGGCGCCCTTACTAAGCTCCAGCAGAGGGGGACGCCCTTACCAAGCTCCAGCAGAGAGGGACGCCCTTACTAAGCTCCAGCAGAGAGGGACGCCCTTACCAAGCTCCAGCAGAGAGGGACGCCCTTACCAAGCTCCAGCAGAGAGGGACGCCAACACTCCCACAGCAGAGCGGAAAAAATGGGTGGCTAAAAGTAAGCCGATGTACAGGTGTCCCTCCTGTAGAGTGCCAGGTGGGCTAAATAAATGAGGACAAGCGTCCCAGTGAGAACGGGGGAAATTTGTCACTGATACTCAGGCGAGAGAGAGAGACGTCCACACCCGACGAAGGTTGACGCAGAAGTCCGACAAAGTCCTCCTCTGTTTGTTAGTGTTTATAGGGCCACTCACACCTGACGCCGTATCGACCCTCTTTTTCCAGTGTCCGAAAAAGAAACCTAAGTAAGGAAGTTTATTTACAGGTACACATAAGCATATTATTATTATTATAATCAAAGGGACGCGCTAAACCCGGAGGATTATACAGCGCCTGGAGGGGGGGATGTGGAAGGCATTCAGGCTTAATTCGGGGAACTGGAGCACAGATCCAATTCCCTAAATCAAGAGCCCCTCACCAACGTCAAGGAACCTTCCTTGAGGGGACACATAAGCATAATTTTTATACATAATATAAATTACCAAGGATAACCCCCTAAAGGTCGAAGTGACTTACTTCCATTGAGGCCCTACCTCGACCTTGCTGGCCTCGAGGTCAGCAAGAAAATGCAGAAGAGAAAGATACATCATAATTTACATCTGGAAAATCCTAGAGGGTCTGAGTGTCCGTAGTTCAATACCCGGCATGAATGGAAGCGTTGGGCATGTTTCCTTACACTTGCTGCCCCTGTTCACCTAGCAGTAAGTAGGTATCAGGGTGTTAGGTGACTGGCGTGGGTCGCATCCTGGGGAACAAGTGTGAAGAACTCCAATGGAAAATAAAAAGTTCTCGATGAGGCACTACTTTCTTGGGTTATCCTGGGTGGCGAACCCTCTGGGTTAAAAATCCGAATTATAACGTATCTTAAATCACAAGACTTGGAAGACGGTGCAATATATCCCAGTGAAAAGCAGGGGTACTGCGAGTAGATTGAGAAAATACAATAAGCGTCAGGGGCCCAAGCCTGTTCAGCAGCCAGCCGAAATGCTGTGTATGATAGCTGCTTTCTTTATGCTTAAATTTTTTTATTACATGTAAAACTACGTTTTTATACTGCAGGAAAAAAAATAAGTTTGTAAAGGGAGATTGATATACAAGACACTTGTGCAATATCTGAATATCTTTACATGTAGATGTTTTGCCATCCAGTGGCTATATCAGTACACAGACATACGAATATTAACCATACCACGGGCGGGGATTGAACTCGTGGCCTGGAGTTTTACGGCTCACTCGCCACGAGTTCCATCTCCGCCCATGGTATGGTTTGCTTGCAATCGTGTCATTACGATTTCGTGAGCCATATGAAAATTGTAGACAAATATACAGCAGATAACTGAAAGATGAGGTAATGTGTCCCTCAGTCAAGCAGCAGGTGATGGGCAACGTAGTCTTGAATCTGAAGATCGATGCTTATAAATCGTACTTTCATTGCAAATTATGCAAGGTCTTGACTCACGAAATCGTAATGACACGATTGCAAACCATACCACGGGCGGGATTTGATTATTATTATTATTATAATCAAAAAGAAGCGCTAAGCCACAAGGGCTATACAGCATGGGCGGGATTTGAACCCGCGACGGTCTGGAGTCTTGAGACTCTCTGACCGCGGGTTCAAATTGCGCCCGTGGTATGTTTTTTTTTATGCAAGGTCTTTCTGCAAGATTATTATTATAATCAAGGGGAAGCGCTAAACCCGGAGGATTATACAGCGCCTGGGGGGGGGGATGTGGAAGGCATTCAGGCTTAATTCGGGGAACTGGAGCACAGATCCAATTCCCTAAATCAAGAGCCCCTCACCAACATCAAGGAACCTTCCTTGAGGGGGTTTCTGCAAGAGATCTGTGGCATTTTTACTGTCAAATTATGATCCAACTGTTAGTATTGTTTCTTCAGAAACATTATCTTGGTCAATATTTTGGGCATTATTTTAGACTGACCCTTAAAAGGTAAATAAATTATGTAGTTACTAAATTATGGGGGAGCGCTAAACCCGTAGGAATGATACAGCGCCTGTGACGGGGGTGGGGGGGTGGAAGAAATTAAGGTTTAATTCGAGGAACTGGAGTACATACCCAATTCC
>NC_091295.1:7462353-7479853 GCF_038502225.1 Cherax quadricarinatus
TAAATATAAAAGGAGAAACTTTCGTTTTTCCTTTTGGGCCACCCCGCCTCGGTGGGATACGGCCGGTGTGTTGAAAGAAAGAAAAAAGTATATAAGAAGTGTAATGTGTGAGTGCACTTGTGCAACATTCTCATGGGAGAACCAAGAAGCATACTGTACATCTTCACATCCTTCTCTCAGTGATTCTTCTCAGACAGTTTTACAATGAAGGTCAACTTGGAGTTTGGACTTGAGCTGTTTAGACTTATAATGTTATAAAGCGAATCATCAATTTAAGAGAGGAAAAAATTATATTTTGTCTAAAATTTCCTCTATAAATCGCAGGTTAGTCTTAAATTGTTTCAGCCACAATATTACAAATTATTCTGCATTAACGTTCATTCAGTAAATTCTGTTTAACATTACTATATAGTAATCTGATTTTTATATATTAAATATATTTAATTCTTCCAAAATCCAAGATGATTTCTATCATTTTTACATTATGTATAGCAACTTCCGCAGTTATGAGGAATGTTACCTCACGTAAAAACAAACTCCTTAATCCTCTAATCTGGACTCTATCATTTTTGTAAAATATCCGGCTTTACAGATTAATAAGTTATAAACAGGTATTTTCATCGAACTCTGTAATATACAAGACACATTAATATAGTTCTGTAGAATCCCCATTAATATCATAAATTATAGTTAGCAGCTTTTATATTTTTTTTCTAAATTGATATCGACACACGTACAGTAATTTTAAAGGAGCAACACGTTCAGTTTCATCCCTGGTTTTCTTGGTCAGCGAGCATCTCGGGTTCCAGGCAGACAAAATGATCAGTGTTAGTTGGGGTGTAACACAACAGAGGATCTGTGCTCTGTCGTTTAAATTCTTCCAGGTCTCTTGCGCTGCACAAAGGAGTTGGAATCTATAAAAAGAAAAAAATCAATTATATGAGGAATTTTGTTTATAAGTACATGTACATTATATGAACATTGTTTCACCATCTTAAATAAGCACATTTATGTAATCAAGCTGCCCTGTTTATTATTCCAACATGTTAGGTACGTACAATCAGGTAGCTGTTTTGTTCTAGGATGTTTAAAACTCCTCCTCTTCTAAACTTTCACATCCTCCCACTAATCATTTCTCAAAAGGGTTCCTTCACATCTTTCCATTTACCATTTATACACCATTTCCATTTATATACCAATAAAGTTTTAATGCAGTGGTTGGAACAATTCACCAAAACTCCTCACTTTTCTCTCAGTTGACAGTGGTCGAGGACAGAGACGTCGTCATAACTGTCTCCTCGAGCGAGCTTTTGTTGAACTGCACTGTCTCGCCAATCTATTCTGTTCCATTATTTCTAAATAAACAAATTATCTCGACACAGCTGATTTCTTAATTAAGGTTTTCATATCACCATTTGGCCGTCTAATTTCTACACTGGTAATCTCCGTATATTTACACACACATTTATCCTTAAATATCACATCTCCACTGCCTACAGACTCCTCCTCGCTGCAACATTAAAACAACATGGCTCACACCCAAAGGTGTTGACAACTATAATTTGCCTCTCCACAAATAACTTCCTCAATTCTATCCTTATCGTTCGTCTAAGATTCACATCGTCTTTCATAAACCCATCTACCAACACATTCACTTCTTCCTGGAGTTTACCTGGAGAGAGTTCCGGGGGTCAACGCCCCCGCGGCCCGGTCTGTGACCAGGCCTCCTGGTGGATCAGAGCCTGATCAACCAGTGCCAGCTTGAAGACTGCCAGGGGTCTGTTGGTAATCCCCCTTATGTATGCTGGGAGGCAGTTCAACAGTCTCGGGCCCCTGACACTTATTGTATGGTCTCTTAACGTGCTAGTGACACCTCTGCTTTTCATTGGGGGGATGTTGCATCGTCTGCCAAGTCTTTTCCTTTCGTAGCGAGTGATTTTCGTGTGCAAGTTCGGTACTAGTCCCTCTAGGATTTTTCAGGTGTATATAATCATGTATCTCTCCCGCCTGCATTTCAGGGAATACAGGTTTAGGAACCTCAAGAGCTCCCAGTAATTGAGGTGTTTTATCTCCGTTATGCGTGCCGTGAAGGTTCTCTGTACATTTTCTAGGTCAGCAATTTCATACTTATATGGTAGAGGACTTTGGGAGGGTGGGTAAATGAAGTTGAAAATGGACACAGAAAAGAGCAAGATGATGTTAGTAGTAAAAAAAAAAGGGGGGGGGGTGACATGTTATATATCAGTACAATAAATCACTGCTTAAATTTTGGTGGGATTATGGTGAGAAAAATTTATAGTATAAAGTGAGGAATAATTCAAGTGAGAAATAATTCAAAATGATGAATAATTCAAAATGATGAATAATTCAAAATGATGAATAATTCAAGATTAACTCACCTCTTTTGTTTTGTTAAATTCCCTAAAATCCACAACATAGTTATCAGAAGCCTTGTCAAAATGTACTAGATTTTCAAATCTGTGACCCCATAGAACATCTGAGGGTTGATAGGAGTACCGCGCCTGCATAGTGTTGCCTGTAGATTCTGTTGTGCCCTCTAGGTAAACTACAAGTTCAAACCTGAAAGAAAAAGCATAATACTTAATATATTTAGGAGGTTGACGGTTGGTCTGCTATTAGAGGAAGGATAGAACCTACAATGTTCCTTGCTCTGAATGACAGTTTGAGCGCATCATGAAATACCAACTGTAAAATTAATTTTTTTTCGTTTATATGGGCATACTCATGGCTGCTGCCTTGACTGAGAAAATTGTGTCCCTGAGGACATTCATCCGATTATTGGCTAAAGCCAACAACTGTAGCCTGCCAGTCCATTCCTAAGTGTAGTATATATACACAGGAGTATCTGTGAAAATACACAAATATACATCTCTTAGTGTATGTACCACTATTTCTGTATTTCTCGGAATCGGCAACAGGGAGAACAAGAAGGTACATAAAATAGAGAAAGAACAGTAGATGACTGAAATGGATTCAAGTACTGGAAATTTTAAAATATATGTATAGCAAATTAAATTTAACAGGACATGATTCACTAAGACACAAATATGCGATTAACACACCACCATGAGACACCCTGAAACAGGTAGAAGAAAAGTTTAGTAACTAAGGTCTCTTACCTTTCATTCATAAGATCCACAGCGGACATATTAAAGAAAGGTGAATTTTCATCAATAATGTGAACAATAGTCATCGGCCATATAAAGAAGAGATTCTCAGAGCCATCATCATTGCCTACTTTGACATCATAGTGGTGATATGGGATCTCTTCTCCCTCTTCCGTTCTTCTCTTACGTAAAACCTGGGGAAAAAAAATTTAAAGTTTTCTAGAAATAACGATAAAAATCCAACGAAATGCCTCGGCATGATAGTGGCTTTCTTTGTACTTAGCAAACCAATATTGTAATTACACACTGTAATCTATGAAAAGAAATAAACTCCTTAATTCTTAAAATGAGTAAAAGTTTAGGGATAAAGCACCAAAATCAGTCTACTAGATGCTGTCACTGCTCTACCTTTCTTTGTTCGGTCTGTATAGAGATCTCAATTACATAAACAAGTGAAGGTGGATAGGAGAAAGTCTATATTGGTAAAAGGATTCTTGATCCTAAGAAATTGGAGCTATCCTCTTATTTTCCAGGCGCTTCATGACTTGCTTCCCGATGAATATTAAAATCAATACTACTACTTATAACAACAATAATAGTAATAAATTATACATATCAAGTATGTGGACAGGGGCTATTTACTTGAACAAGTAAACTTTATTAAGAACATAATTACCAACACTAACTTGTGCTTTAACGCTGGCACCGATGATAAAAGACTTCCTCATGTCTCCGACACGGAACATGAGGCAGAGTTTACCGTCACGGAGACAGATACAAGCATTGCGGGAGAACAAGATGGTGTTGGTCCGCTGCTTGGGACGTGTCAGTTTGGCAAACACAACACCTACCATGAACGCCTGTAATATGACGCCAGTAATGCTTTGAATGCACATTAAAAATACTGCCTCTGGACACTCCTCTGTGGCGTATCTGTAAAAGAACAAACTTGCATTAATTAATGTACATTACATTAAAGCAGATTAATTTATTATAACAATATGAAATATTAGTTTTTTTTTTTCGTATCAAATACATTAGTTACAATACATCTCTATAATGGCGTGACACTTTAAATTTCACTTGAATACAATAATGTCCAGGACAATTTTTTTGGGATAAGATGCAGTGTGTGAATCTGAATTTTAATATATTCGAGTTAGCTACAAAAAACACTTCGTGGAGAACATCACTCACAGCATCTCCACTGCACAGTCAGTCTTGCACTTTTTAATTAAAAAATTTAGCAAAAATCGATGTGTAGATATTTATTTTAAGGGGTCCAACATCCTTTAAAATCAATATCTACCCAAAATGAGCTTTAAATACAAATTAAGACTACTGTATATAGCATTTAATAACCAAGTAATGGCATCAATTTAGATCAATTCTATACTGAAAAACTAGAAACGAAAAAAAAGTATTAATTAAAAAGACCATTCACAAGAAATTATACATTACCTGTAACCATAGCCTATTGTATGCTGAGTTTCAATTGAAAAGAGGAAGCTGCCGGTAAAACTCTGGACGTTTTGTACACAAGGTGTGTGATCCTGTGTCTCCTGGTCATCCCCGTGTACTTTGATGATCATATACCAGATGAAGGCAAACGTTAGCCAACTGGAAGATGGGGAAAGACTCATAGAAAATCAACAAACTATACACGAGGCAATAAAGCTACGAGGCTTTAATATAACTTATGAATGCAGACCAACAATGTATTGGATTACGAATGCAATTAATAATTCTTCCAGGGCCTACCTTGGACGGGCCCTGCACAGGTCTCTCCTTTAAAAGGGCCTACCCAGACTGGTTTAATTCACACCACCACCTCCACTCACCTGATGATAAAGCCAAGAAAAAAGACTATGAGAGTCCACCGCCATTGTACATCAACAAGGGTTGTGTAGAGATCCTGAAGGTAGCGAGAACGACGCTTCTTCAGGTTGGCATAAGTCATGTTACAATCGCCATTTTTCCTGATGATATCTTGCCGCGTCCCCGAACTCATAAGCCCTAAAATACAACAAACATATGAATACATAATAAATACTAGGTGGTGCCTAAAATATGCAATGATTATAGATGAAAATGAAATAAGAAAGAATTATGGGATCTGCATGTTGGGAAGTCATTCAGCTCTGTACAATATAAACTCCCCATCAAGACACTATACAGATGAAATATTAAAAAAAAAAATCAATAAAAACCATGCATAAGCAATAAAACACAATATTCTCCAAAACATTAAAAGCCTATGTATCCACTCTTGCCTAAAAACTCACCTTCTCCATCCAAGAATGGAATCAATGGTCATTTGGGAGACTACTCTCAGAAAATCGAAAATACCATGTATTCTACACAGTAAGGCCTACGTAGGCCGTAAGCACTTTGCTGCACCAACGAAAGCTACAAAACCGTATATTCGCAAAAGAATGGAGGCTTTCCCTTCCATTTTTGAATCACAAAAGGTAGGTAAAAAATAGATTTGGGAAGAACAAATTTCTTTTCTCCAATTTATTGATAAAGTTGCAGAAAAAAATTTGCTGCGGAAAATTATATTTTTTCTTGCTCAAGTTTTCCCATAGGTTAAAAACTAAGTTAAATATATTTCAATAAAAATGCATATTTCATAGTAACTTAATATTAAAAAAAAATGATAAAATTTGGTTAAGCAGTTTCTCTTCACCTATGATTTGAAGAATTTCTCGTAGGCCTTTAAAAGTTTCACAAGACTTAAGTACTCCTACTGTACCAACGCTGACTTCATCCTTAATACACATAAATAACGCGCACACAGGAATCAGCAGCTCCCGACGACGTTCGGTCCGACTTGGACCGTCTACTGTCACACTGTGACTTCGTAAATGGTCCAAGTCCGATAGAAACGTCGTAAGCTCCTCTCTCCTATGTGTGGGTTATTTGTGTATTGTTCCAGTCATAGTATTATGCCTTAATACTGCTACTTATCACTAGTAAACATAAGAAAAAATGGAGGTTACTTTTGTCGTTGATTCAGGGAACGTGCGACATTTTTTTTAATATTAATGTATAAAGGCATTACTACCTCCTTCCTGAAGAGACAGCGAGTGTTTGCCATCGTGTGTGATGGAAAATGACAGGATATTATAACTAGCTTTTGTTCCCACAAAAACTATCATGCAGAATGGGGTGGCCGCTCATTGCTAATTACTCAATTTTACTATATAAAAAAAACTGGTGCAAAGACTCGCAATCGAAAAAATTCAGATTTCAATCCTGGATGGGGCGTGACTTACGCAGGTCTTACACCTACTGCTCCTGCTCATTTTGTAGTAGCTATATATCTAGGAGTTAATTCGATGTTATGGGGTGCAGCCTGGGGAAGACCTACGGACTTCCAATATAATAGGCCACAATGATTGGTATCTTTGGTTGCAAAATCCTCCAGGGTTTATAATGCGAATGAAGTCTTCATTCTCAGACAGTTGAACTGGCGGTGATTAGAGCCTTACGAGGTGACGACGAGGCGCCCCTGTGACGTCCACTTTGTCTCTGCCTGTCTCCTGTCTGTCTCTCATACATAAATATATCCATCAACGTCACGTTAATAAGACACCCGCATTTACACACCACAAAGATCCCGCCTCTACATAAACATGTCAGCAGAGTGCTTCTTCACCTCTCAACGAGTAAATGCCTATGATAGATGATTGAACGACCCTTTCTGCTAATGCCCGTAATTTTATTTAAAAAAAAATGTAATGTGCTACCCTAATCTGTAATATAACTAGTGCATAGTTAGAACAAAAAATAAGCCGTTTCCCTGTCATATTCCATCACAGAGGGTTGGATTTCATACCTTATGACTGATTTTTTTCAGCCTTACGTAGGAGACTTCAGTAGGGCAATAAGGATGGAGACTTCAGTAGGGCAATAAGGATGGAGACTTCAGTAGGGCAATAAGGATGGAGACTTCAGTAGGGCAATAAGGATATAGTCAAGTATTCCAGTAAAAGTAAAGCTGTAAGGAAGCTTCAAACGCTTCTTTACGGCAGAGCTGGAGTTACTATTACTTGGAAATTAACATCCATCAGGATGGTCTATCCCAAACACAGGAGAAATAGAATATTATGAGTAATGCTCTATCACGGTAATCTCTTAATACATGTTATTTATGTACAACTTTGTTATATCTATGCTTTACTTTTCCTACTGCGAAATATCTATCATCCCTATGCTGGAGCTCCGTCATTACACCTTACCTGTTTGTTATGTACACTGAGGCTAGATAACGCTCCTGGTGAGCGAAACGTAGCCTAAAAAAATGAAGTATTCAGAATGTTGCATGTGCCCATTTACCCAAGGGACAAACAATTAAAATGTGCTCTACTCAGTGTCAGTCCACAAGTCACACATGACCCTTCAGTCCACAAGTCACACAAGACCCTTCACCTGCATCAAGGAACCCCCCCTCCCCCTTCCCCTCCCCCGCCCCCTTCCCCTCCACTCCCTTGAAGACAATAACAAAATGCTTGTGAAATGTCAAATATTTTCTTTAAAAAATTGTCGCTAGTGGAAAAGGACAGATTCAGCAGTTGAGGACGTGTTCATATGTGGGAGGGGCCTGCTAATGGCAGTAGGCTATACCCACAAGGTGGATCATACATTTAACCGTGGTGCAGAAGATATTTTCTGAGCGAAAATTGTGGGCTCGAAACTTGGGATTGATACTCTCGACGTTTGAAACGGGAGAAGCATTCAGCAATAGTGATGATTACCTCCCACCCACAATGAAGAAGTTGGACAGTGGGCTTGGGAAGTATTTCTCGGACATGTTTTTAATCTTATTCCACATCCGTCCTGGAGGAGTGTTGGAATAACCCCCCCTCTACGTAACGGACCCAGGACGTCCACCGAGCCCTTCTGAACATCTTCCTCTTCATGGCCAGCAAATAGTGTTCCCTGAGGCAACTATATTCGGTGCGCACAATCTGCAGTCTTAGTTACCAAAAGGACTGGCAGACGGAACCCCAAGCTACCTGACCAAGGAATGTTTATCCTCTGCCGCCCACACGACAACACTAATGAAATAGCTACAAGTCTTCTGCACATCATGGAAATTACCAAGGTCACAAGAGATCTCGGCCCAAGCTTCAGAGTCGCCAGTTCGCCGCCTTCAGCTTCTACCACAGATGATCCCGCAGACTCCAAGAGGAGGGAAATGACTATCATGTAAGTCAGGTAGAACAGAACTATAAGAAAGGTCACTGCCTGAAAAGGCGTTCATTCCCAGGAGGAATGGGTGAATTAGTCCCATAATAGGGAAACAAGATCGTAACAGTGTAAAACCTCATCTGGAAAATCACTTGCAAGCTTACTCGGATGGCCATAGCCTGCAGGGAGCGCAGACGAACCTGATGGGCAACTGTGCCAGTAGTACAAAGGCATAAAAAACATACATGGAAACCAGAAACCACTCCACTGCCAAGAATTTAGTCTCCTGTAAATATAGTACTGACGGCCATAGTCCCGAAAGACAAATGTTTTTAATATGGGCCTAATACCCTGACAGCTCCATTACATGAAATAATACACCGAGTCGGAGATCTAGGTAGTCGACTTCTCAGTAACGTCTATTGAGGGGAATTCTACAAACAGTCAGCTCTCTCTTCTTTCGTAGCCTGGCATTTGGGTGTAGATGCAGCCCTGCACAGTGACCCCCAGTCATCATCTACAACCTCAACCGAGATGCATAAACAGGTCCTCTGAGATGAAGCAATCTTTCTTTTTCTCAGAGAAACGGGCCATATTAGAATACTTTTGCTGGGAGGGCGTGGTTAGCAACAGAGTTAGAGATATCTTTTTTTGCCAACCGCTGCCCCAACTTACAGGCATGAACTATTTCCAATAGGTCCCGCCCGCCTGTGGCACTGTCTTCAACTACTTCACCTTACCTATGGCTTTAGCACCCATCCTCATGTCTCTGCTTTAGATAAATTAAGGCTATCCTGTCTATTATGTCTAAGGAATTGAACATATATCATGAACATCTTTAAATTAAGTCTCCATGTCTTCTACTATCTCCAGTATATATAATAGTTGCTTCTATATTAGATTAAAAAAAAAAGTGATGCTCAGACGAAAGTTTTCCTATAACACTAAAATAGGCCGTTAAAGTCTAAGTCACTATAGAATGATTAGGATAGGTTGATGTGATACGAGAAATGGCAGCTGCAATTTAATGTAGATAAACTTAAGGTTCTAACTGGCAAAATAACTATGGCAAATATAAACTAAATTATGTAGATCTTAATCAAACTGAATGTGAAAAAGGTTTGAGAATTCTGGTTAGCAGTAATTTAATGCCAAGACAATACTGCGTAAGTGTTCACATAAAGCTAATATAATTAATTCTTGGCTTTATATCAAGAAGCACAATAGAAGTACTCAGGTTTTGCTTCAGATTTGTAAAGCCTTAACTTTTAGATTACGATGTTTAATTTTGATCTTATTCTTACAGAAAAGGCATAAATGCGCTGGAAAAAATACGAGAAGGATAACGAAGTTGATTCCCTGTAACACAAATCTTTCTTACGAAGACAGGCTAAGGGCACTGAATTGGTACTCTGGAAGCGTAGAATTGGGTGGGGGGGTGGGGGGGGATATACCTGAAGTGTACAATGGAAAACTGGAATAGAGAGGATAAAAATAACGTGCTGAAAATATCCAACGAAGACTAGACACACAATAATGGATTAAAGTTGAACAAATTTTGTTCCGTTGTCTGAAACAATAAAGATACCCAAGAGTTGCACATGTGTCTAATTTATCAACATGTCGGTTCTCTGAACCATTCATCTACATATGTGTCTTGCCTAACAACCAGTAGACCTACTGCAGTGTTCCTCCATTGTTATGTTCATAATTAGAAGACTTGAAACCTTCACGCGTCACTGGTGAACCACATTATAAAAGCTGGTATGCAATGTTTTAAGAAAATTACTGAAATTACACACAGACACACACACACAAAAGTGTGCCAACATACCACTGTTCACCACTCGGCCCTGTTCTTTATATCACCTCCGCCACTTCTTGTATTCCAGTTCCAAGTTACACAAGAATCATAGTATTGATAGTTTCACAAGTCACTGCTTCAACGTAGCCTCGTTACTTACGTTAGCACGATTTCTTCTCGTTGACAGCCGACCGACCACGTTCTAACGTCCTTACTGTCTGCTTACTGACTGGCCTTCTGATGTTAGATCCACTGCACTGGCTGCTCAATGATCACTTCCTGGCTGAACCTTCTCGCTGGCTTTCCCAACTTTATATGAAGTGATTTCTTTGAGAAACTTCCTCCCTAAAGATCTCCGTCACAGCCCTTACTATAAGCTGATGGACCCTTGAAGGGATATTTCTCGATGAAGGGCTCCTGATCCAAGTAAGCTGTGCTACCCAACCATTTCTTGGAATGAACCCTGATTACCTCCCTGGTGGAAAAGGACACCTCTCTGGTGTCCTTTTCCACAGTTTGTCGGCATCACTATATTCGCACTCAGTCAAGCCTGCTGGAGATATTCTATCACAGACATCTGGATCGTCACAGCCAGTCATGCGAGGTTACTGTGATAACTCACCCCTTTCTTGCTTCCGGCCGGTGCCAGGACTAGTGTAACAAGTTATGTTAATGTTGCAGATATCTGAGCAAACTAAACAATAAAAATGACTAAACCCCGATAAGACGTTATTGAAACGATAGCTTGGGTGGCTTTCAATATAAAGACGCCAATGGAAATAAGCCACTTTGATTTTTTTTTTTTTTTGGGGGGGGGGGTTATCCTAAATAAATTGCACATGTTAAACTATGTCTCATAATTGTACTTGTGTGTACTTGTACCTAAATAAACTTAAGGGAACAATGCTCTTCTCCAGACTGAGGGACTGACCACCTCAAAACTTTAAGGGTGATGGACTGATTACATCGTCTTCAAGTATCTTCTGCTTCTATCAACTTTTCTGTACTCGACTGAAGAAGCCTACTGTGTAGGCGAAACGTTTCGAAATAAAGATACCTAACTGTTGCATATGTGTCTTACCTAACAATCTGTCGGTATTTTATACCATTTTAATGTTCATAGAATGGAGTGTGGGAGGGTAGTTGTGAGTTGGACATGACTAGCATACACCAGTAGACCTGGTGCATATGTGTCTTGATAAATTAGACACATGTGCAACTCTTGGGTATCTTTATTGAGGAAACGTTTCGCCAAACAGTGGCTTCATCAGTCCATACAAAGGAGAATCTTGAAGAACAGGAGGAGAACGAGGTAATCAGTCCCTCAACCTTGAGTCGATGTGGTCAGTTCATCAATCTTGAATAGAATACGGCATACGTGCTGAGAAGGAGCTTATAAACCGTTGGCAGGAGAGGTGCAGCAGTCATAGGTCGTGTAACATTTGTTCAATGTTGAAGTAGGTCGTGCCCAAGAATTAGGCAAGCGAAGAATTCCCAAGTATTAAGATCCCAAGAAGTTGCAGTGTCTGACAGGTTTGTAGATGAATGGTTCAGAGAACCGACATGTTGATAAATTAGACACATGTCGGTTCTCTGAACCATTCATCTACAAACCTGTCAGACACTGCAACTTCTTGGGATCTTAATGCTTGGGAATTCTTCGCTTGCCTAATTCTTGGGCACGACCTACTTCAACATTGAACAAATGTTACACGACCTATGACTGCTGCACCTCTCCTGCCAACGGTTTATAAGCTCCTTCTCAGCACGTATGCCGTATTCTATTCAAGATTGATGAACTGACCACATCGACTCAAGGTTGAGGGACTGATTACCTCGTTCTCCTCCTGTTCTTCAAGATTCTCCTTTGTATGGACTGAACATTAAAATGGTATAAAATACCGACAGGTTGTTAGGTAAGACACATATGCAACAGTTAGGTATCTTTATTATGAAACGTTTCGCCTACACAGTAGGCTTCTTCAGTCGAGTACAGAAAAGTTGATAGAAGCAGAAGATACTTGAAGACGATGTAATCAGTCCATCACCCTTAAAGTTTTGAGGTGGTCAGTCCCTCAGTCTGGAGAAGAGCATTGTTCCATAGTATGAAACAATATGGAGATGAAGTGACAGGATGGAGTGATGGACTGATTACATCGTCTTCAAGTATCTTCTGCTTCTATCAACTTTTCTGTACTCGACTGAAGAAGCCTACTGTGTAGGCGAAACGTTTCATAATAAAGATACCTAACTGTTGCATATGTGTCTTACCTAACAACCTGTCGGTATTTTATACCATTTTAATGTTCAATCTGTCAGACACTGCAACACAAGGGTATCTTGGTACAGACCTGCAATCAACTTCGACAACTTCCACTAGTGAGAGCGGCTGGATTTGAGAGGGACCTGACCTCTCAACATCTGAGTTCTTACCTCTCCTAGTGGCCTACGTCTCACCTCTTGGCGCTATATAAGCTCCATCCTGTCACTTCATCTCCATATTGTTTCATACTATGGAACAATGCTCTTCTCCAGACTGAGGGACTGACCACCTCAAAACTTTAAGGGTGATGGACTGATTACATCGTCTTCAAGTATCTTCTGCTTCTATCAACTTTTCTGTACTCGACTGAAGAAGCCTACTGTGTAGGCGAAACGTTTCATAATAAAGATACCTAACTGTTGCATATGTGTCTTACCTTTGTATGGACTGATGAAGCCACTGTTTGGCGAAACGTTTCCTCAATAAAGATACCCAAGAGTTGCACATGTGTCTAATTTATCAACATGTCGGTTCTCTGAACCATTCATCTACATATGTGTCTTGCCTAACAACCAGTAGACCTACTGCAGTGTTCCTCCATTGTTATGTTCATAATTAGAAGACTTGAAACCTTCACGCGTCACTGGTGAACCACATTATAAAAGCTGGTATGCAATGTTTTAAGAAAATTACTGAAATTACACACAGACACACACACACAAAAGTGTGCCAACATACCACTGTTCACCACTCGGCCCTGTTCTTTATATCACCTCCGCCACTTCTTGTATTCCAGTTCCAAGTTACACAAGAATCATAGTATTGATAGTTTCACAAGTCACTGCTTCAACGTAGCCTCGTTACTTACGTTAGCACGATTTCTTCTCGTTGACTAGCCGACCGACCACGTTCTAACGTCCTTACTGTCTGCTTACTGACTGGCCTTCTGATGTTAGATCCACTGCACTGGCTGCTCAATGATCACTTCCTGGCTGAACCTTCTCGCTGGCTTCCCCAACTTTATATGAAGTGATTTCTTTGAGAAACTTCCTCCCTAAAGATCTCCGTCACAGCCCTTACTATAAGCTGATGGACCCTTGAAGGGATATTTCTCGATGAAGGGCTCCTGATCCAAGTAAGTTGTGCTACCCAACCATTTCTTGGAATGAACCCTGATTACCTCCCTGGTGGAAAAGGACACCTCTCTGGTGTCCTTTTCCACAGTTTGTCGGCATCACTATATTCGCACTCAGTCAAGCCTGCTGGAGATATTCTATCACAGACATCTGGATCGTCACAGCCAGTCATGCGAGGTTACTGTGATAACTCACCCCTTTCTTGCTTCCGGCCGGTGCCAGGACTAGTGTAACAAGTTATGTTAATGTTGCAGATATCTGAGCAAACTAAACAATAAAAATGACTAAACCCCGATAAGACGTTATTGAAACGATAGCTTGGGTGGCTTTCAATATAAAGACGCCAATGGAAATAAGCCACTTTGATTTTTTTTTTTTTTGGGGGGGGGTTATCCTAAATAAATTGCACATGTTAAACTATGTCTCATAATTGTACTTGTGTGTACTTGTACCTAAATAAACTTAAGAGAACATGAATGGGTGTGAGATGGACCTACTCAGCATGGGCCAACAGTCCCACTGCAGTGCTTCATTTATATAATAGTGTGACATTACGTGTTGGAAGAACTGTGTACTGTGTACATTAAATTTCTGCTAGTCGTTGATACCTTCATCAACAACTAGTTCTAGTCTTGTTAGGTTAGTGTAGAGGACACCCAACCCACTCACGCCTACCTGGTTAGTAGGTATGTGTGGGGGAACTCACCCCTCACCCACCTTATCAGGAAGTGGGTGTGGAAGAATTCGCACCTCAACACCCGCCTTGCCACTTGTCACGAGACTTTTGTATCTTAATTTTTGGCTCTAAGACATAACAGGACTATCAGGTGGGTTGAATTTTTGTATTAAAACTAATCAGGCTAGATTGAAAATATGCATTTTTTTCTGAATAAACACAAAAGAGCTTTAAAATCTGCCGTTCAACACAGTGCAACAAAAAAATACTCCTCATTCCTCCCAGAGGGCGAGCGCTCGCACGCATTCCAGTTCCTTGATTTCTGTCCCATCTAAACATCTACAAAATCGACACTAACGAAAAACAAATAGGCAGCTTTCGTGTGGCAGCGACGAATTCTTTTTATTCAACTAACTTTGCTGAACAATGTGCTGCTAACCTACTGACAGTTACATAGTGGGAAGGAAAGCTAGCTATGTTTGTTGTATTCCATCACACAGGATGGACTTCTAAGTGATAAAATGTCCGTCTCAGCTGGCAGATCTGGATATCGTCAAATATTCCATTAGAGGATCAGTAACTACGGCAGCTTCAAAGGTTTCGTTCCAGCAGAGCTGGAGTTACTCTTACTTGGGAATTAACATCAATCATGACGGCCTATACTGTACACAGGAGAAACTGGATTTATAAGAATATCGTAGAGTTGTGGAGGGTAAGTAGAGTGCGACAGGAGGAAAGTAATGGCCAGTGTTACAAGGCAGTTAAAGTTACGCCAGAGTGCATCTGAGTTAAAAGTAATTCTTAATCTAATATAACCTAAGATAATGTACATGGAAAAGTTTGTTAATGCATAAGACGTGGAAAAACTGCGTACTAAAAATGCCGACGTTCATTATCGATCTCAGTCGTTTAGAGAATAATCTCTAGGACGACAAGGTAATGCTGGTGAAGACAGTAAACAACAGTGTGACAGCGAGTGTGTGTGTGTGTGTGTGAGAGAGAGAGAGAGAGAGAGAGAGAGAGAGAGAGAGAGAGAGAGAGAGAGAGAGAGAGAGAGAGAGAGAGAGAGAGACAGAGAGAGACAGAGAGAGACAGAGAGACAGAGAGAGAGACAGAGAGAGACAGAGACAGAGAGAGAGACAGAGAGAGAGACACAGAGAGAGAGACAGAGAGACAGAGAGAGAGACAGAGAGAGAGACAGAGAGAGAGACAGAGAGACAGAGAGAGAGACAGAGAGAGAGACAGAGAGAGAGACAGACAGAGACAGACAGAGACAGACAGACAGAGACAGACAGAGACAGACAGACAGAGACAGAGACATACAGAGACAGACTGTAGAGAGGCTGCTACTGCTAAGTACAAAGCATGGAGAAGGTATGAGAGACATCCTACCACCTATAACAGGAACTTGCACAGGCAAGCCTGTAGACATATGAGTGACGTTCAAAAGTGGGCCATTGCTAAATGGGAGGTGGACACTAAAAGAAAGCTAGCATCAGGTAGGGTAGGCTCCAAAACCTGGTGGTCCCTGGTCAAGGACAGACAAGGTTATCTGCCTGATGAACTCATTCCACCTCTAAATCGACAGGATGGGACCACCTCTACTAGTAGTCAAGAGAAGGCGGACCTCTTTGCTGAACACTTTGCTACCAAAATGCAAGTTCCTGATCCAGCAAGGGACCCTCCTTGGCTAGCTGCAAGAACTGTGTCAAAACTGTCAGTGGTGACAATAAGGCAGGAGGGGGTGCATTTCCTTCTTAAATCGCTTGACCAAGAAAAGGCTGTGGGCCCAGACAAGTTGAGCCCAAGATTGCTGAGAAGATGTGCAGACCAGCTAGCAGCACCTCTGACTCGCATCTTTCAGCACTGCCTAGCACAGTGTAAATGGCCCTCTATATGGAAAGAGGCAAATGTAGTCCCTGTTCACAAAAAGAAGAGCAGAGCAGAAATCAGCAACTACAGACCAGTGTCACTCCTGTCAATCACTGGTAAGATCCTTGAGACAATAATCTCAAGACAAATGACAGAGTTTTTTGACTATCACTCACTACTTTGTGATCGTCAATATGGCTTCAGGAAAGGTTACTCTGCTGCTGATCTGTTGTTAAACCTCTCCACTAAGTGGCACCAGTCACTGGATGAATCCAAAGTCAGCTGTGTGGTAGCACTGGACATTGCTGGCGCTTTCGACCGGGTGTGGCACCAGGGCCTCTTAGCAAAACTTCAAGCACTGGGAATTGCAGGCTCTACGCTATGTCTCCTCAGTGATTACCTTCATTGTAGATCTCTAAGTGTAGTTCTCAATGGAACGGAATCAGCAAGACATCCTATTGAGGCAAGTGTTCCACAAGGAAGCGTGCTGGGACCATTGTTATGGAATGTCTACTTCAACGACCTTCTTCATCTCATCCCAGAATCACATGCATATGCAGACGACTGCACACTGACATTCACTTATCCAAGAGAAGAAATGCCAGCTGCTCTAAGCTACATCAATCACCAGTTGAGAGCTATATCAGCTTGGGGAAATAGATGGCAAGTAACATTTGCACCTGAGAAAACGCAAATGAAGATCGTCTCTAGGCACCATGATGGTAATGCTGGTGCAGTAGTAAGGATGAATGGGAGGGTGTTGGCACCTGGAGAAGAAGTTGATATCCTTGGGGTGAAATTTGACTCCAAACTAACCATGAAGAACCATGTTGTAAATCTTGCAAACAAGGCAGCCAGGAAGCTTACAGCACTTCGCCGTATCTCGCATCTACTTGACAGTAGGGGTTGCAAGATTCTGTACGAGGCACAAGTATGCTCGCACCTTGAGTATGCTCCACTTTCTTGGTTTGCGACTGCTTGACAGAGTAGAGAACAGAGCAAGACGTCTCATCTCTCGCCTGGACCCATCCTGGATAGATCTGTCATTTCAGCAGAGCCTTGAACATAGGAGGGAAGTGGGTGGCCTTACTGTTATGTACAAGGCCAATATTGTCAAAGTACCACACTTGGATCCACTTCGAGGACAGCGTGAAACAAGCTTTTATGCCACAAGACGGGCAGAAAGCAGCAACTTCACTCTGGCCGTACCCTTCTCCAGAACTTCACTCCATCTGAGATCCTATATACCCAGGATGACTCGAGTATGGAACACATTCGTACAGCATAATGATGTCAACGAGATAAAGTCAGTTGATCAAATGAAAATGCTGGCCCACAGATGGCTCCAACTTCATCCTGTTCCCTACTTGTATGTCTCATAACAATAAAAATGCTTTCAAATGAGCTGATGTAGGTAACAGCTCT